>NW_022987918.1:5000-27500 GCF_902827165.1 Trematomus bernacchii
GCAACAAAGCAAGTGTTCCTGTTTAATGTGACTTTAAAAAACGCTAAATTTAGATCTTTAACGACTTCTAGACCGTCTGTTTTTCTGATTAGCTTGATTATTTTCCTCCTAATTATGTATTTATCGTATCTTTAGCAGTAGAAAGTACAGGAACCATTCGATTTTAACCCAAATTCCTCAACAAAGCTGCTTTTTCTTCTCAAAACGAGTCTAAAAACAACCCGAGCTGCAACAGAGCAAGCGTTCCTGTTTAAAGTGACTTTAATTACACTCTAAACTTCTCTCCAATTTTGTAGGATTAGCTCCATTTTCCATCTCTAAAGGTAAAATACCACCTAATTTTCATTATATATATCACATATTTATCATTTGAAGGAACAGAACCACCATGACTTTATCACAATTCTTGAAAGCAAATTCTGTTTTTTGACGTAATGTCCTGCAGAAGTAAAGACATTACCCATCTATCATTGCCTTAAAGGACATTTTACAGATAATATTCAATGAGGAAACATTTTTATTAATCAAAACAGCAGTTCTTCTTTGGAAAACCTTACATTTGAAAGGATTTTATAAAAAAAATGGGAGTAAAAAATGAGTGTTGAGATCATATTAGTTGATTTTTAAAGGCTTTTAAAGCAAAACATGACCCCTAAGATGATGTGAAACCAGTTTTAAAAGCCACAGATTGAGGAAACAGATCATTGGAGACATTAAAGGAGTCAAAATAAGAAGTCAGAGCCCAGTTTTTTTCTAAGGATGCCTTTATTAAAGAGTCAACAACGTGCGCTAGCCGTCCGCTTCTAGAAAAATAACACAATCATACATTCATCCATGTGGAAATCCCAAAAAACAGAAAAAACAAGGACAGGTTTTTATCTTTAAAGCTCAAAATCCCTTTAGGAGGTGAGAGGGGAACCTGAATGATGCCGTGTTTAACTGTGTGTGTGTGTGTGTGTGTGTGTGTGTGTGTGTGTTTGTGTGTGTGTGTGTGTGTGTGTGTGTGTGTGATGAGCAGCCCCGCCAAGTGATTTGGTCTTTTTCTTAAAGGAACAGTAACAAACAAAATGACTTTCCCTCAGCAAAAATATGACATAAGTGCTGGTATTTCATTATTTATTGATACAATGAATTGATATATTACTTGTATGGCTTTATAATCTCCAAAATGATTGTGTATTTCCCATTTTTGTGCTTTTATTTCGGATTTATACCTTTTTTTAGTTCTTGGGTTACGCATGCGTTTTCGGCTCCGTTTATCTGAATCTTAGCAGCACAACGTTAAAACTACTGGCCCGATTTTCATGAAATTTCGTGCAAGGGTAAAGCATGGACTGAGGAAGAACTCATTCAAATTTGGAGCAAATCCAAATCACAGTGCACTTACAGTAATGGTTTTATATTTTCGTTAACATGGCGGTAAAGGGGGTTCGGTTACGCCAATGAGGTCATGTTTTCAGCTCGGTTTATGTGGTTTTCAGAAGCATAACGTAAAAACGACTTGTCTGATTTTCATGGAACTTAGTCAAAGGGTAGACCATGGACTAAGGAATGACTCATACACATTTGGAGCAAATCAAAAACACAGTACCAATACAGTTAGGATTTTTCACTTTCATATACATGGCGGTAAAGGGGGTTCGGTTACGCCAATGAGGCCATGTTTACAGCTCGGTTTATGTGGTTTTCAGCAGCATAACGTGAAAACGACTTGTCTGATTTTCATGAAACTTGGTGAGAGGTTGTAGCATGGGCCAATGAAGAACCCATAGAAATCAGGAGCAAATCCAAATCACAGTGCCAATACAGTAACGATTTTTCACTTTCGTTAACATGGCGGTAAAGGGGGTTCGGTTACGCCAATGAGGTTGTGTTTTCAGCTCGCTTTTTCTGGTTTTCAGCAGCATAACGTAGAAACTTCTTGTCTGATTTCCATGAAACTTGGTGCAAAGGTTAAGCATGAACTAAGAAAGAACTCATACAAATTTGGAGCAAATCCAAAACACGGTGCCAATACAGTAACGATTTTTCACTTTCGTTAACAATGCGGTAGAGGGAGAAGGAGCTATATTCAAGTGTTGTCGTGAAAAACCTTTCATTACACAATAGATCCAAACTGACAGTAGGGCAGGTCTAGGGATACGTCGCAATTAGATGTCCGTGTGATAATCCATCACCACAGACAGACATGGATTTATCAATACATCTGATACTTGCACCAAGATCAGTCACACAAAGGATCAATGAGTCGTGACGAGACCAATATATTTAACTAAACGACCTCTTTGCTGCTATAGGATAGAAAAGGGGTATGCATTTTGGTTGTTTGCTATTAAAGGGGATGCATCCACCCTGACATATGGCAATATTGAAACATAAATGGTGTCTGTTTTTGGCAAAATACAGTTGGTAATTTATGTCGGAATAATAAATGTACAAATTATTTACATGTCAGATTTTAAACGGATTAAGGCTAGTAACCTTCATGTATTATATATGCAGCGTAGTGTACATAACGTGTGTGTTGTTCATGTTCGTGTGTGTGTTTCTCTGCAGGTAGTCAGCGTCATGTCATGTGATGCAACAAACATCCCTCCCCTCCCCCCACACACACACACACACACGCACACACACACTTTTAAGATCAATAACAGTGGACGAGGCTGTTGCCTTGGAGGCAGAGAAGCCACACAGGACTATTAGCGGCCTGTGTGTGTGTGTGTGTGTGTGTGTGTGTGTGTGTGTGTGTGTGTGTATGTGTGTGTGTGTGTGTCACATTACAGTGATCACACAGGGTTATCAAAATGGACCGCTGGCTGCAGCCGCCTTAAACTATTTAATGTCTAACCTGCAGCTGTGTGCGTGTGAGTGTGTGTTTAAAATGCATGAGTTTATAATGCTGCTATCACAGTGTGTGTGTCTGTGTGTGTGATATCCCATCCGTCTCCTTAGATGCAAGTCTTCTTCAATGGTGGTCAGTTTGTTTTCTATTTCAAAGCTGACACACACACACACACACACACACACACACACACACACACACACACACACACACACACACACACACACACACACACACACACACACACACACACACACACACACACACACACACACACACACACACACACACACACACACAGTACAGGAGCAGGTTTAAAGACCCACAGGGGAATCAGATAATCAATACTTATCTATCAGTGATTGATTATCAAACCTTCACACTGCCTAATAGGGTGTGTGTGTGTGTGTGTGTGTGTGTGTGTGTTAATAATAGGCGGTGACAGATAACCGTTCAGATCCATCAATACTCCCGTGTTTGCATCCCTGAGTTCATTTTCTCAATTTCAAAATAAAAGTAATCTTTCAGATAAAAACTAAATCTGTAATCGTTATATTTTTGAATGTTCAGCCCCTTGCGGTTTTCATGCCAATTGATGAGGTGTGATTGATTTCTACACCCCTTTGGTTTCGTGGCGCAGCGTGGTCTTGATTATGGGGTGGTGACATGCAGGGCTGGTTGCCGCGGTAACCGGGAGAATCGAGGGGCTTTTATTTTCTAATTTCTTCTTCTTCTCCTCCTGTTTTTCCCGCTCTCCTGTCTCTCTGCAGTCTCCATGTCTGCTGTAGAGGAGATCAGACGTGCTGAGAAAAGACAACTGAGAACTGATTTTGATTTCACTAATGTTTTGGTGCACTAAGGTTTCATTTAGTAGTGTTTCGTCAAGAAAAAGAGGTGCTTGAAAATATAAATAAAGAGGGAAATTATGAGGTTTTTACATAATTTCTGCAGCACTTTCAGTTTTGCAAACTGTGTTTTTCTTTCCCTCTAATTTCCTCAACTCCTATAATAAGTCTATAATTAACTGTGTAGTCAAAATAGACATTTCCTCATTAAATGTTTGATCATACGGCTATACCAGGATGAAATAATGCATGTGAAGCCTCATCTGGAGCCCTGTCTTCAAAAACATTATCAAAACTTTTAACCGTTTTCCACCAAATACAGTCCATTTCTTTGATGAAGCAAAACAACTATGAGACTGGAGCCTTTCACATGAACAGTTATAGATGAGTGCTGCTTTAAAAGTAGATAAACATCAGGACACTCACAATGTCCTCAACATTAGCAACTAACAACTATCATTTTGTGTCATCTGTAAAACCGGCTCTAAAATGCTTCTCTTGTGGCAAAAATGATATGAAATGGACACTACAAGTTAGTGTTAAGCTGACATTTAGGAAAGGTGACCAACAGGTAATCTCCAGACTCAACGGATAAGGAAAAATATGAAAGTAGATGAAAATGTAGGTAAATTCATACTTTTTAAGTGCGGCAATTTTACTTTTCTAGTATGAGGACAGTTAAAGTTAGACGCCTGTCTCTGTGTCGTTGTTCTAAAACGACGTGAAATTGATTATTTTTAAACCCAAAAGAGACAGGTGTCATCAGCGAACACTCAGGACGTGACATTATGATTACAGGCTGCTGAGTGGGGGGTTATGGGGTCTCCATGGTTACACCGTGGTTAACACGATGATGCTTTCTGTCGCCGGCGGGGCAAAAAACGGCTGGTGGTCACAGCGTCGGCCCGAGGTGTGAGTGTGTGTGTGTGTGTGTGTGTGTGTGTGTGTGTGTGTGTGTGTGTGTGTGTGTGTGTGTGTGTGTGTGTGTGCAGACATTTAAAAAAGGGCACATCATTTGGCCAGGAGCTGCTCATCGCACATCTGGTATTTCACCTGTGTGTATGAGTGTGTCTGTGTGCGTGTGTGTGTGTGTGTGTTTGTATGTGTGTGTGTGTGTGTGTGTGTGTGTGTGTGTTGCAGGTAACTGTGGTTATTTTTGATCAAACATGCATAATTTTTCTACTTTCTCCTCTGACAGTTTTTATATAAAGCAGAGTACAAATTCAACAGCCTCTGCTCATGCCAACCGTTTAAAAAAAAAAAAAATCATGATGAAATTCTGGTGCAATTTCCCTTTTTAAAATAGATTTCCCAGATAGAAAGGCGTCTCTTTCCCGTTATTTCCTCCCCCTTTTTATTTCCACCCATTCACACATCATCATCACCCCTCCTCCTCCTCCTCACAATAAATATTTGTATTCATCAGGTTAAAGTGTACGTATTAAGGAAGAGCTGAACGAGAAGCCAGGGTAAACGTAGGCAACTCAAAGAGAAGCAAAGACAGTCTTAAGAAACCAGAATAGTCGTCATTACTATTATTAAAGTCTCTTATTGTTATTATTATTATTATTACTAGTATAACTGTTATTAGGATAAAAGAAAGTTCCTTGGCCCTTGTTGAAGCAGAGAGAGAGGGTGCAGGCTATCCACAGCAACGCTCGATCATTCCCAGGGATTTCGGATAAATCCATCAAATTCCAGTTAAAGGGGTTTTATTCCATTTGTCCCGTTCCATTTTGGTGATTTTAAGTTGCATTTTCATCCCTTTCCATCCGGAGGTAAAGTGGGTTCCAGTGGATGGTTTAATCCCGTTGCAGATTTGGAGTTTGGTTAAAGGGAAAGAGGAAATCAAGTGTTGAAAAACCAAACAGAAAAGTCACTTTGGCTACTTGTAAATCCGTGATAATCATGCGTGTTTGGAGGAAAGAGGAAAAAAGTTGAACCCTCGATTTAAATATCCTCCTTTCTTCTTCTGTTGTGGTTAGCGTGGGAAATGGCCGAGGTTGATAAAGACAAGTTTGGCGTCATATAGTGAATAAAAAGGAGATGAGAAAATGTATTTCTATTTCTGTGATGGTATCTTATATATGATGTTATATATTATTTAAAAAATACAATGTTGATATCATTGTAAGAATACACATTAAATAATCCATCGCCAATAAATCGCTCTGTTTTTCTGAAGCACAAAGCAAAAATTAATTCGCGAAACGGATAAAACGCACATTTAAATCAAGTCAAATATGAAATTGACTGATAGCATTATTTTTTGTTTTTAGATACCGTGATAATATAGTTATTGCACATCTTTGTAGCCACAATAATTATGTAGTAAAAATGCTATATTGTCAGCCTTACTCCAGGTAAAGGGTAGAAAATGAGAAAAGGCTAAGGAAACGAGACTGAATGCAACATCGAAGCTAAATTAAATGTATACTTAATGTTTTTACAGTAAATGGATGTCATGAATCTCTTTTGAAATACCTCACTAGCAAGTTAGATAGCCGACGAGCGGTTTACTTTGGTAACTCCTGAACTCTCTAGCTAGTTAGCTCACTAAGTAGCGGTTAGCTTGTTATCTCTCTCGCTATGGCACCTGCTAGCTAAAGCTGCATTCACATGATAGTGAAACGTCTCTACGATGCCGTTGTGTTTTTATCTAGAGAGCAGAAGTGCTACCCTCTGCGTCTTGCACCGCTCAAATAGAAAAAATAAAGTTAAAATAGTTTCAACCTTGCTTTTGTTTACTGCTGATTTTGTAACGTCACAGACAGCTGTAGCGGTGCAAGCTAGCACCCAAACTCAAATCGTGCACCGTGTGAATGCAGCTTTATTGCGGTTAGCCGCTATCTCTCTGAGTATAGCGCCTGCTAGCTTGTTACCTCTCTATAATGTTCTTTTTATAATGAACATTGTGGATAATGATGTGTCAAACTGTCTTTATGAACATCCACCATTTGCCTTTCCCCCTCAAAAAACCCACCACCATCGAAAGAAACATCCCTTTGTTATTTTCCTCGGAATCGTTGCATTCTAGAATCCTCAGCGCGCGCGGAGGGGTTCCGGAACCCGTTTAATCACGCCTCAGTTCTAGAACATTCCGTAGAGTTCTAGAACCTTCCGTAGAGTGAGTTCTAGAACATTCCGTAGAGTTCTAGAACCTTCTGTAGAGTGAATGCCATCTTTCCTCGCCAAAACAATTATCAAAACGTCCTTTGATCTCTGGAATCGTTGCATTCTAGAATCCTCAGCGCGCGCAGAAGGGTTCCGGAACCCGGCATCCCTTCGAGTTCTAGAACATTCCGCCGCCTCCTCTCTCTCTGTCTCTCTCCGTCCCTCCGAACGCCATTTTTAAAAACAAAACAAAAACAAAACAAAAGGAAAAACAACAGTTTTGTCCGTCCCTTCTATAGCTGCGTGGTGACAGATTCCTCTATGACATCACAGCTGTCCCCGATGACATCATCACCGCACGGTCCAACCCACCCGCCCATCACCATCATCACCCCGACCCCCCCCCCTCCTCCTCCTCCTCCTCCTCCTTCCTCCACACCTCCACCTGCTCCTCCTTCGCCCTGGAAAACGTCCTCGCTGGAGTCCAGGAGGCGGGAGCTGGATTCTGACATGTTGGAAGCGCAGTGCAGTGATTGGCAGGGGCACGGAGGGGGGAGGGGCAAGAGGAGGGAGTCCCGCCCCCCGTTCGTCCTCCGCGGGGAGAACGCCGGGTCGCCGATGATGAGGTCGCCCGACCGTCGACGGCGTCCCACTTCGTGCAGACGCGACTCGCTCCTCGACACGTCGTCCAGGTCGAAGTCGTGGCTCCGCAGGGGGCGCAGGAACCCGTCTGAGATGGTGTAGGACGACGAGGAGGACTGCAACGGCGTGGGCGGGGCTCGGCGTTTTGAGCGGGAAAACAGGAAGGAGAGGCGTTTGAAGGAGTCCGTTTTCGACCCGGGAGCCAGGCGCTGCAGGCGACTCCTCGTGCGGGCGAACGACGAGGAGAAAGTCGAGGAGAAAGACGAAGGGGAGGAGGAGGAATGAGGGACGACGGCCGTTTTCAGCCCGTTGCTCTTTGGTTTCCCCTCCTCTTCCTCCTCCTCTTCTTCCTCCTCTTCCTCCTCGCCATCGCCCACTCCTTCTATCCTCGTCATGCCCGAGATCGAGCGCACCAACTCGGACACGCCGAGCGTTGGCGACTGCCTCTTCTCGTCCTCCTCGTCCTCCATCGGCGTCATGAAGGTCACGCCCTTTGACCTCTGGCTCGAGCAGCCGTCGCCTGATTCGCTGTCGTCTTCTGACGCCGCGGCGCCGTCGTCTCTCGTCGTCTCGCTGGACGAGGAGTAGTGTCGCCGGGGAGGACGACGGTTGCCGAGGAGATCCAGGACTTCGTATCGGAAACTGGAGATGTCCTGCTTCAACTCCTGGAGAGAGAGAGAGAGAGAGAGAGAGAGAGAGAGAGAGAGAGAGAGAGAGAGAGAGAGAGAGAGAGAGAGAGAGAGAGAGAGAGAGACGAGAGAGAGAGAGAGAGAGAGAGAGAGAGAGAGAATAATAAGTATTCTTAAACATTCAGGAGAAAAAACTGAAAGGAAATAACAGAGAGGAAGAAGAGGGTGAAGAGGGTGAGGAGGGAGGGGAGGTGAGACATCAATGATAAGAGGCAGAAGGTGAAGAGGAGGTAAGGACTCAAGAGGAGGTGCTGAGGAGAGGAAGGTAAAGGTCAAGGAGACGAGGAGGAGGGAGGACAAGTGGAGGAAGTAGAGACTGAAGAGAGAGGGGGAAATACTCCACCATCAAATAAAGGCCTATTTATTTGATGGAGAGATTTAACCTAATGATTTAAAGAACACATTGTACGTGATAGGCTAAGGGGCGGGACATCTCTAAGCGGTTGACCAATCACAACAGAGCCGGCCAGCTAACCAATCAGAGCAGACTGGGCTCTGGTTCAGACAGAGGGTGAAAAGAGGTGCTGCAGCACAGACAGTATGAGAACAATAAAGAGCTTTTGAACATAAAGCATGAGAAAGTTAGAGATCACTACATACTGCTGATACACCTGACATCAGCAGGAGAGGACTCTTTAAAGTAGAGACACTACATACTGATATACACCTGAACATCAGCAGGAGAGGACTCTTTAAAGTAGAGACACTACATACTGATATACCACCTGAACATCAGAAGGAGAGGACTCTTTAAAGTAGAGACACTACATACTGATATACACCTGAACATCAGCAGGAGAGGACTCTTTACTCTTAAAGTAGAGACAACTACTAGCACTGAACATCAGCAGGAGAGTACTCTTTAAAGTAGAGACACTACATACTGATATACACCTGAACATCAGCAGAAGAGGACTCTTTAAAGTAGAGACACTACATACTGATATACACCTGAACATCAGCAGGAGAGGACTCTTAAAGTAGAGACACTACATAACTGATATACACCGGAACATCAGCAGGAAGAGGACTCTTTAAAGTAGAGACACTACATACTGATATACACCTGAACATCAGCAGGAGAGGACTCTTTAAAGTAGAGACACTACATACTGATATACACCTGAACATCAGCAGGAGAGGACTCTTTAAAGTAGAGACACTACACTACTGATATACACCTGACATCAGCAGGAGAGGACTCTTTAAAGTAGAGACACCACATACTGATATACACCTGAACATCAGCAGGAGAGGACTCTTTAAAGTAGAGACACCTACATACTGATATACACCTGAACATCAGCAGGAGAGGACTCTTTAAAGTAGAGACACTACATACTGATATACACCTGAACATCAGCAGGAGAGGCAGGAGAGGACTCTTTAAAGTAGAGACACTACATACTGATATACACCTGAACATCAGCAGGAGAGGACTCTTTAAAGTAGAGACACTACATACTGATATACACCTGAACACCAGCAGGAGAGGACTCTTTAAAGTAGAGACACTACATACTGATATACACCTGAACATCAGCAGGAGAGGACTCTTTAAAGTAGAGACACTACATACTGATATACACCTGAACATCAGCAGGAGAGGACTCTTTAAAGTAGAGACACCACATACTGATATACACCTGAACATCAGCAGGAGAGGACTCTTTAAAGTAGAGACACTAGTCCCGAGCTACAAACCAAACACCATGCACCAGTAAACTTTGATGTTTTTAATTTTTAAAGATATGATCACAACTACTTCATATCTTCTTTACTCGCCATCTGGGATCCAAATGCTGCACATGTATTCCTCAGAGAATTAAAAAAACATGATTTAATTCAACATGCAGCTGATGTTAGACGCACATTTTGAACACATGAACAATCTGTGCACTTTTAAGACTACCACACACACACACACACACACACACACACACACACACACACACACACACACACACACACACACACACACACACACACACACACACACACACACACACACACACACACACACACACACACACACACACACACACACACACACACACACACACACACACACACACACACACACACACACACACACACCACACACACACACACACACACACACACACACACACACACACACACACACACACACACACACACACACACAGGGTCGGAGTGTGTGTGTGTGTGATTCAGCCCGATGTGCACCTGATGTTGTTTTTGTGTTTTTTTTAAAGCCCAGAGGAATTTTCCACTTCAAAGCCCAGGCCGCGCTCCAGATGCATCATGGGAAACAGACTCTGGAGCGAAAACAGTTGGGAATAATTCACGGTTCTGCGAGGATTTTTTGGTATTCGGAGGAGCTGTGGATTTTGGGCAGGAGGTGAAATAATTGTTTTAATATCTTAATGTGCAGCTCTGCCTTTTGGTGTGAATAAACAGCTGCTAAACACGATGCTAACCCTTCATCTGCAAATTAAAAGTGGATATTTGTTGCTGTTAAAATCATAGTCTGAGGTGAAATGAAGAGGATAAAGAAATTATAAATATTATGTAAATACATTTAAATGCCGGATCAGATATAGATAAGGCTGAGCGATATGAAATACATAATATATCTTAATATTTTTCCAATCCAATTCAATATTATATAATTTTGTAAACAGTTTATATGCAGTGTGCACCCTTTGTTTCCGTTTTCTTTTCTTATCCACTTATTTGGATCCCTTGTTAGCGTCTCCCTGACAACAGTGGCACCTTAAATGTTTCTACCAACAGTCCCTCATCTAATACATTTAAAGGGACCCTAACATGCTTGTTGGACGCCTTTGTTTTCTTCCAGAACAAAGTGACATCAAAGTGACATCAATGTGTAACACGCGCCCGTCTATTGGCTAGCGCTCCAACACATTGTACGTGATAGACTAAGGGGCGGGACATCTCTAAGCTGTTGACCAATCACAACAGAGTCGGCCAGCTAACCAATCAGAGCGGACTGGGCTCTGGTTTCAGACAGAGGGTGAAAAGAGGTGCTGCAGAACAGGCAGTATGAGAAAAACAAAGAGCTTTCAGAACATTAAAGCATGGAGACATGTCACATTAAGCAAATTGGATTAAATTGCTTTTTTTGATTGTTGTTACAAAAAGCGTAAAACTAATAACTATTAGCTAAAAATACTCCACCTTAAAGTTTTCCTCCGTCAGTCCCTCGTCCGTCTTGGCGCTGCGTATCATGGCCGCCACGTACCTCTTCACCAGGCTGCGGATCACTTCCTGTTGGAGACAATTGTCATGGTTACTTCACTGTCTTTGAACTTCATTATTTAATTCATATATATTTATAAATATATATAAAATGGTAATGTTTAAAACTCTTATCCTACGTGTTAAACTTGCTCATTTTGCCACAAAATACAGAATATTAAAACCCAATCGATGAAATAAAATGTTATTTATCTCATTAAGTAATCAGCCAAAGAGACAGAAGACCCCGATTGATTTAAAGAGCAAAGAGAGATGTATCCAGCATTTGGTGCTCAGTGGGCGGTAACACACACACACACACACACACACACACACACACACACACACACACACACACACACACACACACACACACACACACACACACACACACACACACACACACACACACACACACACACACACACACACACACACACACACACACACACACACACACACACACACACACACACACACACACACACACACACACACACACACACAGCATCCTCCCACAGTAACACCTGTCACTCTCCTCCTCTGCCAGGAACACACCACACACTCAAAGTTAAAGTGAAGGGCACGTTCCTGCAGCAATCCTTCAGAACATGGACGGGAATCAAAGCAGCGTTCGGCACTGCCAAACACAAAGTACTGGCGCTGCACACACACACACACACACACACACACACTGCTGCACACACACACACTGCTGCACACACACACACACACACACTGCTGCACACACACTGCCAACGTGAGGTGTCAGAACACAAGATATCCATTTATTCGCAACAAAAATCCCCCAAAAGCTAATCAGAATAACATCACGGCTGCCAAGAACAATCAAGTGTCTTACTTAAGAATTTTAAAAACACTGCTCACTTTCAATTTTATCTGAAGACACGGAACATTTCTAAATCTCAGCTGCGAGAAGTTTAACCACAGTAAAGAAATACAAATATAGTCCCAAAGAAAATATGTAAAAATCGCATTCTGATGTTTTTAACAGTCCCTTTTTCCCCCTTATAAAACCCCTTTTTAACACTTTTTTTCATCTATACAAATACAAGTCAGGCTTATTGTGTTTATTGGCGACCTTTGTTTGTGCTAAAACTAAGGAGTGTGTTTTCTTTAGATAAGCTACGCTAGCAGTTCCCACCTGTTTCCATTCATTATGCTAAGCTAAGTTAAGAGTCTCCTGTTTATAGCTACATATAACCCTTCAAAATAAGAGAGGCATCCATTTCTAATTCAACTCTGAGAGCTTATATCAAATAATAACAACTCTTTTCTTTCTTTAGGCTATAGAGTGCCACAGTGACGCGTCCTAAAACCAGGAAGTAAGTTAGCATTTTACCACTTCCGGTTCCTTCGACAAAAACCAATGCAATTTCTCCATAGGGTTTTGGAAAATAGATCGAAATAAGGTCTGTGGTTGAGTCACATTGAAGAGGCAGATCACGTTTTGTTCAGCCGGGTAATCTCCACATGTCTACCCTACTTTTATCATTTTTGAATCATAAATCTAATCGATAGATTCGAGCTATTTTTCAAAATCCTATGGAGAAATTGCATTGGTTTTTGTCGAAGGAACCGGAAAGAGTTTACTTTCGGGTTTTAGGACGCGTCACTGTGGCACTCTGTACCTCTTCAAGTTGGATAAGGTAAAAAATAACTACATTTCTTGTTTTTGTTATTGATTTTATTTTGAAATGGAGGAAATAAATATAGGAATGCTGACACAGAAGTATTGATCAATTGAAAAGATAACTGTCATCAAGGTTAAGGGCACCCTGCAACACACACACACACACACACACACACACACACACACACACACACACACACACACACACACACACACACACACACACACACACACACACCTGGTAATGCTGGTTCTGAATCAGACTGTCAGCGTGGCGTTCCTGCAACACAGAAACAGATCATCATGTTAGACACATTTCTCCAATCACACACTTTCAACACCAAATGCCGGTGTCGGACACACACATACACCGAACACACACACACAGAGAGCGGAGCTGAGCAGAGCACAAACACACACACATCATGTAGCATTTCCCTCCGAATAATGGTCGAAGACTTGACTGATGATGTGAATTTATTGAAATCTCCAATATCAACGTAAGAGCCCCCTCTTTGGGGGGTGCTAACAGTTAACCATAAAAGTTATCCTTTACTTTCTCCGTCTTTATATGTAGATATTACTTTTCTCCGTTAATCTCCGCTCCTTTTCTCCGTCACGTTGTTTCCATAGCAACAACAACTTCCTGTCAACAGCATAAACTCGCCTTCAAAATAAAAGCATCTAAATAAAACAGGAAGTTAACCTAAATTACATTTAAGACATAGGCTATATACAACTGCAACGAAAGTAACAAAAACAATGTAATATCCCTTTCAGTTTCACAGAACACAAATTGGGTTATTTACATATCATGCGCGCTGGTGATCGGACATCTCCTTCATAAAACAAGTAATAGGGGGAATAATCGGGCAGTTCGATGTGTGTAGAGGTGTGTGTGTGTGTGTGTGTGTGTGTGTGTGTGTGTGTGTGTGTGTGTGTGTGTGTGGTTCAAACGTAGTAGCCTCGATCTCTATTCAGCTGTTCTAATGAAGGTAAACACAGTGAAGGCGGCGCGTAAAAGACACAGCTCTCTGCGCGCAGATAGCAGACTGTGAGAGTGAATTCATAGATCAAGGCAGACTGGTTCACAGACTCTCCTGTTTTGTCGATCCGGTGCTTAAACAAATAGCTCTACACCTCTGGCCGACATGTCCCTAAAATGAAGTCCGAGTTTGAAATATATCTCAAATAATGTATGCACTGCCATTTCCCCACAGACACACAACCGTCTGCAATGAAACGGTGGTCTCCTGTGCGCTCCACTTCCTACTTGGCGCACCGGTAACTTTCTCGAGAAAGTATATATCGTGCGAACGAAAAAGTATATCGTGCGCACAGGATACTTTTTCTTTTTCCGTGACCCTTTAGGGGCTCCGTACTTTCATTATAAAATCCACATGTATCTTTTGTAATATAGCAACATCCTCTTTTGAAGAATAATGATCAGAAACTAGAACAAAGTGTAAATTGCCTCCGGCTCGCAGAATGACTTTAACTTCTTTCATTTTGGAGAGCTGCTGATTGATGAAGGCTGTTCATCATTTTTTGCTCCAATAAAGAAATGGGTGTGGGACTTTTATTTTGGAGAGACCCCCTGCAGTGACAGAGATGAGAGGATCTCCTCTTTAAAGCCTCTTCTCACCTCATTCACTTTTAGAGGCAATTACAACAAGTACTGAGAGCATTCAGATGACTTCAGAGAGAGAAAGCACGCTCTGAAACTGATGCTGCAGAGACAACGTTATTTATGTTTGGAGTTAAAATAAGAGGAACAGACAGCGTGATAAATGTGCATTTAAATGAAGAATTATTCAAGCAAAAAGTCACTTTTAAAATGTAATAAAACATCATTTGATATGTCTTTACAGTCTTTCTTTGTAAGGATGTTCTGCAGAGTAAACAGGGTTTGCACGCAGCTCTTTGTAACTTAAAGCCAAACAAATGAAGACAGAAAACAGTCAAAATTAGAGAAACAGACAATATGATAAATGTGCATTCAAGAATGAACTATTATCTTCTGAAACACATGTGATTTAAGCATTTATTTATGGGTTGCAGGCTCAAATAGCTGCTTTTCCTCTAGGATGTTCCTCCGGTTGTTCAGGGTTTTCTCCTAAATGACATGCACGCACATTTGCATTTGCAGGACAGCCGATTGGACACTTTTGCACTTCTTTTTGAAGTTGTTTTAATGCATATTTCATTAAAGGACATACTGTATGCAAATCATATAGTTTAAAGGGGACCTATCATGCAAAATGCACTTGTGTACGTCTTTTCTACATGAATATGTGTCCCCGGTGTTCCAGGGAACTCACCAAGTGTCAGAAAACACAACCCTCTCTATTTTCCTCCATACCCAAATCTCTAAAAAAGGGGCTGCAACGGATCTGATAAAAACTGATCCAGATTTGAACACTGTCCTGACGTCAGGACGGTGGCGCTACGGCTATTGGGCCAACTCCACCAATCAGGAGGAGACAGCCACGGCCATTGCCGTTCGAAAGCGCTGGAGACGCTGTAGTACATATGCCAGGCCTGTAGGTGGTGCTGTTCTCACAGAATCAGCCCTTGCTAAAACAGGGGTAAAAAAGTCCAAATTGAGCAAAATGAGGCATGGCTAAAATGCATGATCTGTTTGGTATTTAAAAAAAAAAAGTATAAATATGCCTTATATAGGTATGGTCCTACACTATGTTATTCAAATATAGCATGATAGGTCCACTTTAAGGCAATATTTTACCTTCCACTTTTATTATTCCTCAACAAAACAGCCTAGTTGGTTTCATTAGAAAAGTATGAGATGCAGAAGGCTTTAAAGATTAATTATATTAAATCAAGTTTTTTTAATTTATATTAAGTCTTCCCATCTTTTTCGTCTATCTTCAAGAATGGTTTAATCCATAACAGTCAATAAAAGTCACTGGAAAACAAAATATAAATCATCAAACGTAAACAAGAGGAGGTGCAGGGGTCCATCGATGTGTCCGATCAATTCAATGATAATATGCAGAAAGATACAAATAGATGTTTTTAACAAATACACAAAAAGTACCTAACTCTGCTTAAATGAAGGATCTGCTAAAAACCTGCATTCATCCTCTCCACATCTCACACACACACACACACACACACACACACACACACACACACACACACACACACACACACACACACACACACACACACACACACACACACACACACACACACACACACACACACACACACACACACACACACACACACACACACACACACACACACACACACACACACACACTCCCTTGATCAGATCTCTGTGTGAACTCGTGTGGGCTGGCTTATATAACTCAGCCGACTCCAGCTAAGGTGAACATGCCAGCTGCACTCAGCGTGTGTGTGTGTGTGTGTGTGTGTGTGTGTGTGTGTGTGTGTGTGTGTGTGTCTCCAGATGACTGACTGTTGGATGTGTTTATCTGCTCGCAGACGCACAGCTGATGTCTGACTGTGTTTCTCTTAAAATATATATATGTATCACTTCTCTCCTCACTCTGAATGTTCTACTTCTATTCCACTTCTTTTCTTTTCAAACTTGAGTTACTTTTCAAACTTTGATTCAGTACGCAACACTCGCATTAGAAGTCCTCTTTAAAAGCGAGTCCCATTCGTTGTTTGTGATTAGTGTTTCTTAAATTGAGAAAGCGAAATACATTGCTTATACTACGGCACGTTGACTAAAAGATGTACGTGTTGGTACTCAACATTTTACTTTAAGAAATGTCATATTATTGTATTCCAAACCATTATTAATTGGTCATAAACTCTCTTAATAAGAGCTTTTTAGTATCAGCATGAGCCCAATTCATATGTCAAGTCAAAAGTTATATATTAAAATATAAAAGATATTAAAAATAGCAGAGTGTAATGCTGTTTTCTTATACTTACAGCTGAATAAAACTGAGGACTTAAAGTGGTGATATGTAAGGAAAGCTTGGGACATATTTTGCTCAGTATTTTAAATCTGTAATATTAACTGAGCTTCTCATGTTTTCTGTTGCACTTGATCATCAGACGGAGAGATTTCAAGCACATTTTCCCTGCAGAGACGTCACGTTTGTGAACTCGTTCCTCTCTGAACTCTCAGCCTCGTGCACAGAGTCCTCGGCGACTTGTTAACATGAGTTTTAGCATATGGGTTGTTGTTGTTGTTGTTTTTTGGGAGGATCGCAGCTTGTTTGCGTGACGCTTCAGTGACGGCAGATGGCAGAGTATTAGTCTGCACATGAATAAATAAATGTTTCTCCTTCAGGTTAGCGACTCGGGGAGTTTGACTCTGAAGTGGAGCGAGAGTCCAGAGCTGCAGCCGGTCGCAACGAATCCAAATCTAATATTATAGTCATGAACGCATGATTAAAATATTGTTTCTCTGAGGAGCTTAACATGGATGACACAAAGAATAACGGCTAATATGTTAGCAAAGAAAGCTGCTGCATGTATAAATGTTACTGGGAATACTACTTTAAATAGGAGATATGCAGAGAGTGACTGGTGGCCTTGCAAAGCTTCCTCACACGTACAAATATTTATATAAACATATGAGTTTAAGATAGGAATGTGCAATACAAATGAAAAAAATATGTACAAATAAGAATACAAGTATTATATAAAGACATAAGAAGAAAATATTGTTTCTTCTCTTACTGTGAACTCCCGCAGGTTCTCACACTTGTGCGAGTGCTCGCCTGCGGGGCCGCCCCCCCTGCACAGCTTGTTGTGGAGCCACAGCAGCAGGAAGAGGATGGATTTGGGGGAGGGGATGATGTTGAAGGGGGGGGGCAGCGTGCCGCCCTCGTCAAAGTAACTCATCCACAGTTTGGTGCGAGCAAACTTCCACTCGATGTCGGCGTGATCCTGCAGGAGGAGAGAGAGAGAGAGGAGGAGGAGGGGTTTGTGAGGCCTTATTGATGTTGTTATGTTGGTTATTTAGTCATTAAAGCACTACAAGACCTTGAGGTGACTAGAAGATCAGATCAGAGACAGAATACTATTTATCCTGGAGAAAATGGGTTTCGTTGCTGTTTTTTAGAATTAAAGGGGACCTATCATGCAAAATGCACTTTGTGATGTCTTTTATACATCAACATGTGTCCCCGGTGTGTCGGGGAACTCACGCAGCGTCAGAAAATAAAACCCTCTCTCTTTTCCTCCGTACCCAAATCTCTAAAAACGGGGCAACAACGGAGCTGATCCAGATTTGCGTCCGATATGACGTAATATCTGAAATGTGGACCCACGGCCCTATCAGAAACGTTGCTATCAGAAACAATGCCCGACTGTTTTGGACGTAATATGGTCGGTGTTTACATTAGCATCGCTAACACTCCGAGCTAACCTGCTGGAGAGCATGTGTGTCTGATGAAGAAGACGAACTAAGCTAGGTAGCCAATATAAGGCTTAGTCATCTTGCCAAATAGTGAGCCCACATTTATCTGCACTGCTAAGTCTTATATTGGCAACTTAGCTTACTTCGTCTTCTTCATCAGCCAGCATCCTTGGTATCTGTTGTTCACTGAGTTGATTCCCCCCCCCATCCATCTTGATGTTTCTTGGCATCTCTTATGACCATTTATTTACGAGTTACTAACATTTATAGTTGCCAAAAGGGAGCCTTGTTGTAAAGTGTGAAACAAATCACCATTTATTAATGAGTTACTACTATTTCTAATAAGACTTAGCAGTACAGATAAATGTGGGCTCACTATTTGGCAAGATGACTAAGCCTTATATTGGCTACTTAGCGAGAATCAACTCAGTGAGCAACAGATACCAAGGATGCTGGCTGATGAAGGAGACGAAGTAAGCTAAGTAGCCAATATAAGGCTTAGCAGTACGGATAGATGTGGGCTCACTATTTGGCAAGCAACCGGTCACAGTCGCCCTGTTTATCTCATGTCTTATAAAAGCTTATTAATGATTCATAAAGTGTTCACAACCTAATTAATAAATGAATTACAAACTATTCGTAAATCCTTTATAAGGGTACTCTTATTCTAAAGTGGTACCAAAATATCCAATAAAGGTTAAGCAAAGTATTATAGAAAAGTAAGAATGTGCAATATAAAGATAAAATAAAATAAGTAAGTGAAGAATGTGCCATAAAAGAATAAGTAAAATATCCCCAAAAATTGTCTTTAACCTGCGCTTCAAGTCTATTTGAATCTAACAAGTTTAATTGAAATGATGTGAAACGGCAACACCTGCCACCTGCCAATGGTTATATAATCTTTCCACTCTCTTTGCATCGTTGTGACTCACGGCGATGAGCTGGTAGGAGTTGTTCATCATGGCGATCAGCATGTTGAGCAGAACCACCAGAGAAATCACGTTGTACGTCCCGAACATCGTCGCCCCGACAAACTCCGTGAACTCGTGCCTCGCCTTCACGTTGGTCACGTACAGATTCAGAAGCCCGAATATCGACCAGAACAACGACTGCAGCGTCTCGAACAACCTGAGGACACACAAGAAGGCTTTTATTTTTGAAGGATTCATCCAAGGAGAACTAAAAAAGAAACTAGAAAAGGTTCCTCCATGAAAATGTGACCGTGTGACTGCTGGCACTTGGTTTTTTTCAAGATGCTGATATCACCAGCGTTTTGTAGGTATTGATAGCAGTGGCTGTCTTGTTGCTTTTATTTTATTTTGAAGAAGTGGTAGAGAAAGTTTGAAAGTCTGCCCGGCAACAAGGTTACCATAGTGACATTTTAACATGGTCGTCTATGGGCGAGACAGCTGGAGTTTTTCTCACTCAAGGGCACTTTCGGGCAAGATTTCAACGTCCTTTTAATATTATGAAAGCATTGAGACAACGCTGACTGAATTTGCTGCTAAAATCAACAACAATTATGTGAAAAGACTGAATATTATGGGATTTAGAGCAGTTTTAATATCTTTTTTCAAGGAGATTTTAAAGGCCCTCTACACTCAAAGTGATGATGTCATCACTCTGAACATTCCGTCACATACACACACCATTATAAAATCTGAAAATGTCACAAAACTTAAACGGTGATTGTAGAAAAACCGTTCCATCTATCAAAAAACCCTTTTAGTCCAATAAAGTTGAGAGTCTGGAGAGCTGGTTAAACTTTTAATATTTACTTTCCGTTAAAGTTTGGCGAATCAGTATGACCTCAAAGTCGGATGATTTTGAGCTCTCTTCACGTCGATTTCCCATTCATTCCTATGGGGATTTGTGATTTGCGTGAAACGTCAGAAAGTTAAAGAACGCTCCGGCAAACTTTTAGCCGTTAAAATGAAGAACAAGATGAAGTATGCAGGATTATAATGTGTGTGTGTGTTGCTCCACCAGTCACACACACAATAAAACACCTTAAAATAAAGAGGCTGGCATTCATTATAAAGCAAAAAACACTAAAAGTGACACATAAAAATTACTTTCATTTACAAAGACCTGCAGATTTGATGAATAAACGGGTGTTTCTCTGCAGGGATTGTCAGATTAAGATCCTCAGAGTGTCTTCCAACACATTTAACTGATGGTAAACATTAAAAAAGCTGCAGACGATCATTTATTTATATGTGACTGTCATTATGTGTCTTTCCCTGTAAGATAGGAGTTCATCAAGTCTGTAAATCTGCAGCAGAACAAACTCTGAGGCTCATATTTTCTCATATTTAATGTCGGTAAATAAAAGCAAATGGAGCATCTTATGTTACAGATTGCTTACGACTTCCAAAATCGTTGAGAGCTGCTTGTAAATGTGTGTGAGGAAATAAATAAAAGTTGAGTCTAAAAGCCTTCAGTGGCAGGCAGGCTGATGTAAAAGATATGAGATGTGTCGTACCGCTGTAAAACTAAACAGTAAAATCCATTTATCGCTTGTTTTTTTACTCAAACTCCTCCTGACAGGAGCGGCAGGCAGCTGGGAGCGATAATAGATAAAAGATCAGTCGTGACGTTGATTCCAATATTCTAGTGCAACCAAAACTGAACCTTCCAATTTGGTGAGGCTTAACGAAAAAAAGATGACAAATGGTGACTTCTTCCCCTAGCATCCAATACATCTCACTTAAGCTGCAACTTCAAAATAAAAGCATTTTTGGTTGAAACTGTCCATTGTTCTGTCCATAAACTATAGGCATACTGAATTATCACAGCACAGTTGCCTATATTTAGGGGAAATAATAAAAAAATTATGTTTACAATTTACAAAAATAACTAACTAACTAAAGGACTAACTAAGTGACTAATTAACAGACTAACTAAGGGGATAAATAACTAATGAATTAACCAGCCATCCAACTAACTAACCAACCAACCAACCAAACCATGAAATCAAAAGAATGATCAACCAACTAAGCAAACAAACAACCAACCAACCAACCAAAGAAATCAAACAACCAACCAGCCAATCAACCAACCAGCTGACAAACCATTCAACCATTCAACCAACCAACCAACCAACCAACCAACCAACCAACCAACCAACCAGCCAATCAACCAACCAAAGAAATCAAACAACCAACCAGCCAATCAACCAACCAGCTGACAAACCATTCAACCAACCAACCAACCAACCAACCAACCAACCAACCAACCAACCAACCAACCAACCAACCAACCAACCAACCAACCAACCAACCAACCAATCAACCAACCAACCAACCAACAAACCAACTGTGTATTTGTTATTATATATGAGAAGACTATTTCCCTTTAACAGCTAATACACCTCAACTCTACCAGCTGTAAATCATTGATATGACCCTTCTTTCTCCCTCTTCCTCCCCTCTCTCCTTTCTTTACTCCCCTCCTCAGTCTCTATCTGTCTTGTGTTTGTGTGACAGTCACAGTTACAGCGCAGCTTATTGCATTTTTTTATGAAGAAACAATTGGCAGACACTACATCACAAGAAACACAGAGAGAGAGAGAGAGAGAGAGAGAGAGAGAGAGAGAGAGAGAGAGAGAGAGAGAGAGAGAGAGAAGAGAGAGAGAGAGAGAGAGAGAAGAGAAGAAGATGAGAGAGAAAGTCTGCAGGGTGTTTTTAATTTGTGCTGCTGAAATATCATATAGTGTGTGTTGTGTTGCAGTAATGAAATGTGGGTGTGATATCACTGTATCAAGCAGTAATACAGAGTGGTGGTGTGTGTGTGAGAGTGATGGTGTGTGTGAGAGTGATGGTGTGTGTTCCCTGTGTGTGTGCAGGTGAAATGAGTGTGTGTTGAATGAGAGAGACTATGAATGAAGCACTCGAGCGTGAGATTGTGTCGCAGTTACGAAACGAGATAAAAAAATGGAGGAATAAAGAAATCTCTCCACCCTCTCCTCTCATTCTTCTCTCAGTAACTCATTTTCCTCGTGTGTTTTAATCACATTTTTCCCTTCCTCTTATCCTTCTCTTCCTCTAATATCTAACTTCCTCCTCACCGCACAGTGTGAGAAAAGAAAAGTGTGTACAGAC
>NW_022987918.1:32500-52500 GCF_902827165.1 Trematomus bernacchii
GAAATGCGTATATGTTGGCCTGCTAAAATGTTACCATGTAATACATTCACAATGCTAGATGACAATAGTGAAGGTCAGTATGCATGGATGCAAACATGCTGCATGGCTTTAATAGCTGCACCATACTTGACATTTCACATTTGCACATATTGTATTTTTCTCTTGTATACAATTTATTTGATGTATATGTAGACGAGGTAGGCTGTAGTAGGCTAGTAATGTAGTTGAAACGTACTAACTGTTAAAGGTTTAGCGTTAGCATGCTAATATGCTTGTAATTAGCCGGATTATCTACATTTAAGATGCCCTAAAGTAACACATTTGCAGGACAGACTTTAGATCATGGGGAAACATATCAGAGTATGTAGTTTGGGTTTCATGATGTTAACTCTAACCATTCAACACAGTCTCACGGCATTTCGTGTTATTGTCACGAAATTAATCTATTGATTCGTGTTCACCAACACGATTTTCCCATTTTTTCGTGTCACACAGAACGATTTTAAAAGCAATGTAAATAATAACAAATTAGAAGGAAAAAGAAATTAAAAAAAATACAGATGTCAGTATTCTGAGGCTCTGAGCCATTTCTTTTCCTCACTGACGGCAAAAAAACTCAGACATTATACAATTTAAAATAAAAGGGATAGGGTTAGGCTTAGGGTAAGATATTGAGTAAGAACATGTTTTTATGAACCACACAGCTTCTGGTCTTCCAAGACCCGACCGGACAAAAAGACGTGGTGCAGGCACGAAACATACTACCAATAGAAATACATTGCTTTTAAAGTCGTTCTGTGTGACACGAAAAAAATGCGAAAATCGTGTTGGTGAACACGAATCAATAGATTAAATTAATTTCGTGACTATAACACGAAATGGCGTGAGACTGGGTTGAACCATTAGCATGCTTCTCAGCTGGAAATGTGCACAACGAGAAAAGTCTTTGATGTCCTAAAATAGCCTCTGTGCAGGCTACACTATTATGGGAATTATTGGATATTTACATTTCTTCCACTAAAGAGGAAGAAATGTAAATATCCAATAATTCCCATTTAAAATGAGTTTTCTAGTGTTTTTTAATATCTTGCAAAAACTGAAATGAGCCTGATAAGATGAATCTGTGATGTCCTAAAGTGGCCTCTGTGCAGGCTAAACTTTGTATTTATGCTTCTTAATAATACATATAATGAATCTACAGGCTAGTATTGTGAATCAGCCAGTTCAGTTTATTTTGAAGTGGATATTAAAAATGAGAAAGGCAACGTAGGACTCAAATATAAACCATGTTCACTAACCACACTTATTCACAGTGTCATTTAGCCTCTGCATTTGGCATTTGAACCTATACTAGTATCAGAAGCAGTGTTTATATATATATATATATATATTTTAGTCGTACCAGGCAGTAGATGAAGAGGAACTTGAGGATGTCCAGCAGCATCCTCCCCAGGGAGATCTGCAGCGGGCCCAGGTGGGAGTTAGCGGTGAAGAGAGAGATGAGCCTCAGAGAGCTGAAGATGTTAGCGATGGCAAACAGAGCCTCGGCGATGAGGGTCGGGTGCCACATCTCCCACTCCTCCCTGGGCCGAGAGGAGTTATACTGCAGGGGGGAGAGGGGGGAGAGGGGGGAGAGGGGGGAGAAAGAGTTTATTACAAGTAAACACTCACGGAGAAACAGTCGGAAAAGTTTAAAGGTCCCGTATTATACTGTTTTTCATCAGCATCCCAGAATCCCCTCTGTTTCAGCCCTGTTTCCAAAGTGCTGATTCTCTGTCTGTTACTTTAGATGAAAATAAGGAGCCCCTCCCCACGCCCCTCTGAGAGAGATTTGGTTACAAAGAACTCAATGGTGCTCTAGGAGGAGATTCAGGTGATAAAGGTGGGGGGGGGGGGGGGGGGGGGGGTTACCTTGGTACCAGAGCCTTTTTGAAATCCACTGTAACTCTTTTAGTCTCGTCCTTTAAGTGACAGTGAGAAAAGCACTCTAAAATGAGAGTGCATATGTTTGTATTCTATTTACGAGTGAAATAAGAACATTTACCACGTGTTATCAAGCTCAGCATAAACACAGAAAAGGCCTTATAGAAGATACATAAGATGAAGTCTTTGTATTAAGGTTTTCGTAAACTAAATGCTAAATATCGGGGGGTTTATGCATATATCAAACGGTGATAAGACGTACCAGATATAATAACTAATCAACCAATCGCCAGATGCCTTTGCACACATCCTAACAGTAAGTTCTAGGAGTTGTAGGGGTAATGCACTCACTAACACTGATGTTCCTATCTCTAACCAACACGTTTTGACTGTAGAAATATCAAATCTGAGAAGGTGAGACAGATTTGATCGAGTCCTTGACACAGCAGGATAACTTCCCATAATCCTCTGAGTCTCCTGAAGCTCCACGCTGATCTTTAAAAAGTCAACACACTCTCCTCTCAATCCCTCCTGCTCACACGCCTTCCTCTCCTCTTCTGGCACCTCTACACACACATCACTCTCTCTTTTTTTTACTCCCAGCATCCTCTCTGTTTCTGTGACTCTCTTCACTTTGGTTTATTCATCTGTCTGTCTCACGCTCTGATTCCTCCTCATTCTCAATTCAGCCGTTGGACTTGTTAACTCTGCCGCTATTAGCATTCACACACACACACACACGGGCGCACGCATGCACGCACACACGCATGCACACTCACACGCTAATAAGCTGTTGGCTCAAAATATGTTTTCTTTTCTCCTTCAAATATTCAGCCACAATTAAAATCCTCTGGAGTGCTGATGGTCTCCTGCAAAATGTAACTGTGTGTGTGTGTGTGTGTGTGTGTGTGTGTGTGTGTGTGTGTGTGTGTGTGTGTCAGGATACAGTTGTGTGTATATGTATGTATATATATGTGTTTTTAAAGCTGTGTGTGTAGGAGGTCCAGCCACCACCATCAGTGACTCACAGCTGCTGCAGATGGCCCGGCCGTCTGGCGCGTGTGTGTGTGTGTGTGTGTGTGTATGTGTGTGTGTGTGTGTGTGTGTGTGTGTGTGTTGGCACCAAATTGCTCTTAATACATATATAGATCTTGTATCTATGCAGACTATCCTTTAATATTATCTGAGTTTGCATCAAAGTAAAACTGTTGTTTTAATTCTTCGTTCATAAGTAACTTTAGTTTGCCGTTTAAAAAGGGTCAAAGGTCAATGTCTGAAGTCAACTAACTGACAGTTTGCTCCTAAATTCAGCTCATATTTATGCTTTTCTACAATCTGCGTGCCTTACAGTATCATTCTGTATTGTTTCACAACAACAGTGGTGGATAAGGCATTAAAAAACCTGATTACAAAGAGTGTAATCTGTTAAATGTACTTTGAAGTAAAGTCAAAGTATTGATAGTGCAACACATGTTATTATATATGGTGTTTTTCTAATAATTTATTTTCTAATATACATATTTGGAGATGTTTTTTTGCATCCTTAACTAATATGTTTTGTATAATTTCTTTACATATAAATAAAATAATTATTACCCTTATAATATTTTGAGTTTAAAAAAAAAAAGTCAGACACATTTTAAGGTTTCTTTCAGGTTTTGTAAGAATTTCTTTCCAGCATTTCGTGGATTTTTGATCACATTTGACTTTTTTTAACAAAGAAATATTTACACATATTTAATGAATCACTCATTTCAAAAAGGAGGAGAATTGTCTCAACACTTCCTCTTTTTAGGACACTATATCCTGCAGGTACGTGTATTTCACTGCACAGTAGGGAAGAACTTATACAACATATTCAATTAACAGTTTAATATATTTACTTTGAAGTAGGCCACTATCTTCAGCGAGATGGTGGCGAGGTACAGAGAGTTCATGGCGAAGTCCATCAGGTTCCACCAGTCGTGGATATATTCTGTGAAGCCTCCGTCCCACATCTCCTTAATCTCCGCCCAGATGAAGCCTGCAACACACACACATTATTATTATTATTATACACACACCACACACACCCACACACCACACACACACACACACACACACACACACACACACACACACACACACACACACACACACACACACACACACACACACACACACACACCACACACACACACACACACACACACACACACACACACACACACACACACACACACACACACACACACACACACACACACACACGAGAAAATTGAAGTTGTTTCTGTTTGCTTTCTTCGTTCCAACTTTTGTCATTTTTTATGTTGTTGGGCAGCAGCTTCAGGCGTTTGTTCTGTCCCGCACTCAGGTTTTATTTTAAATAATTTACAAGTCATTCTTCATATCCTCCACATATCAAAATGTTTTTTTTGTATTCGAGTGTTTGAAAGACGACAAAGGAGAACAGATGGTTTTTAAAAATCACAGATGATTTGGAAATCTTCTGTATCATCTCAGAGAGAATATGGAGATGCAATCAGTCAGTTTAAACTCTTGTGTCTCCCTGGGCTATTTTATTTGGACAGAAAACATGTGATCACAAAAAAAAAAACACCTGTAGTTGCAACTCATTCCTGAAAAGATCAACTATGTATGGCTTGTCAATTGATGTACAATAGTAGAGACTAAACTGAACACTAGTAGCTTTGAACTGTTCAATCTAACCTATCAATGTACCAAATGTATTTTCTATGATTCTGATTCTGATAAATACTCACCAACCACCCAGGGGAGGATCATCCACTCCACGAGGGTGGGGGGGGGTCCCTGCATGTGGAGGTTTGTCCGGGCGATGTGCTGCGAGGCGAGCAGCAACAGGAAGAGGAACGTCAGGTACGACGCTGTGTGGCAGATGAACTTTATGAAGGGTTTCTTTATGAAGCGACCCAGAGCGCTTTTAGGAGCCAACAAGTAGATCTGAGGAAAAGGAGAAGAGGAAGACAATGGTTTTATGAATGTTTTTTTGGTTATTAGCCTGAACTAAAGGTCTGTGGTTAACTCAAGCAGAAGAGATTTTAGTTGTATGATATTAAATATGTCAGTAAATACCCCACTGGTGAATTTGAAAACGTTGGTTGCTAACAGGTGTCTAAATGAGACGATTAAACTTCATCACAGCCATCATTAGCCGCCTTTAGCTTAGCGGTGGTTACGTGAAGTCATGTGACCGTGCTGTATTCCTTTATAGCCCAACATTAGCCACCTTTAGCCTGGCGGTGGTTACGTGAAGTCATGTGACCGTGCTGTATTCCTTTATAGCCCAACATTAGCCACCTTTAGCCTGGCGGTGGTTACGTGAAGTCATGTGACCGTGCTGTAGTTCCTTTATAGCCCAACATTAGCCACCTTTAGCCTGGCGGTGGTTACGTGAAGTCATGTGACCGTGCTGTAGTTCCTTTATAGCCCAACATTAGCCACCTTTAGCCTGGCGGTGGTTACGTGAAGTCATGTGACCGTGCTGTATTCCTTTATAGCCCAACATTAGCCACCTTTAGCTTAGCGGTGGTGACGTGAAGTCATGTGACCGTGCTGTATTCCTTTATAGCCCAACATTAGCCACCTTTAGCTTAGCGGTGGTGACGTGAAGTCATGTGACCGTGCTGTAGTTCCTTTATAGACCAACATTAGCCACATTTAGCTTAGCGGTGGTGACGTGAAGTCATGTGACCGTGCTGTATTCCTTTATAGCCCAACATTAGCCGCCTTTAGCTTAGCGGTGGTGACGTGAAGTCATGTGACCGTGCTGTAGTTCCTTTATAGCCCAACATTAGCCGCCTTTAGCTTAGCGGTGGTGGCGTGAAGTCATGTGACCGTGCTGAAGTTCCTTTATAGCCCAACATTAGCCGCCTTTAGCTTAGCGGTGGTGGCGTGAAGTCATGTGACCGTGCTGAAGTTCCTTTATAGCCCAACATAAGCCGCCTTTAGCTTAGCGGTGGTGACGTGAAGTCATGTGACCGTGCTGAAGTTCCTTTATAGCCCAACATTAGCCGCCTTTAGCTTAGCGGTGGTGACGTGAAGTCATGTGACCGTGCTGAAGTTCCTTTATAGCCCAACATTAGCCGCCTTTAGCTTAGCGGTGGTGACGTGAAGTCATGTGACCGTGCTGTATTCCTTTATAGCCCAACATTAGCCGCCTTTAGCTTAGCGGTGGTGACGTGAAGTCATGTGACCGTGCTGTAGTTCCTTTATAGCCCAACATTAGCCACCTTTAGCTTAGCGGTGGAGACGTGAAGTCATGTGACCGTGCTGTAGTTCCTTTATAGCCCAACATTAGCCGCCTTTAGCTTAGCGGTGACCGTGCTGTAGTTCCTTTTCTTGTAACTTCTTTAACCTTGTGTCTGAAATATGGTACACGTTTGATGGATATTGTTGGAAGCTCTTGTTGTTATTGTCGTTGTTGTTATTGCTGTGTTCCGCTCATCTTCTCTCTGCTGGCAGCCTCAACACTGTGAGTCATGCCAGAGAGGCTTTAAACGAGATTGAATAACACAGAGAAATGTGTTTTTATTATAAAAACATTAATAACTTAATCACATTAAGGCAGTACTCGTGTTATTGGATGTAAACACTTAAAGTGAATTATCTTACAGAGATAAAAGCATTAAGTCAAGTAAGAGGTGACTGCTGTGACTTGTCATGTGCTCTCTTTAGTCTGCATGGTGTTTTGAGTCCTTGAACGCACCACAAAGGACGTGGATCTTAAAATAAACTCTATAAATTCCACCTTCCTCTCTCCTTTCCTACTTTACACTCTCACTTCCTCTCTCCTTTCCTAATTTATCCTCCTCTCCTCCCTCCTTCCCGTTTCACTCTCACTTCCTTCCTCCTTCTTCTTCCTTCCTCTCCAGCTTTACACTCTCACTTCCTCTGTCTTCCCTCCCTTCTTCTCTCCTTTCCTACTCCAAACTCACCCTTCCTTCCTCCTTCTTCCCTACATTACACTCCAACTCCCTCCTTCCTTTCCCTCCCTCCCTCCCTCCTCCTCCTCCTCCTCACCAGAGAGAAGAAAGGGAACAGCAGTCCGATGATGAAGCAGGTGACCAGCTTGACGGCCCAGTGTCTCCTCCTCCAGCCGGGGAACCCGTCGTACCAGAGCGTCGCCAGGAGCTGCTGGCAGTTCGGCTGCGCCACAAACTGCGGGAAGAGAGAGAGAGAGAGGACACACACTTTAGTCTCCTTTTAGGGAATACAGAAGGGACACACTGAAGGGCTTTATGGTCTATGCTAGGGGTGTCCAAACTACGGCCTGGGGTCCAAATTCGGCCCATTTTGAATCGGCCCTCAGCAAACTCAAAAAGTATAAAGAAATATGGCCCAGAAATGAGTCTTGTGATATTGTACTTCTTAAACATAGTAGGTAGTATTCATGTATTAATACGCCCACTTTTCAAATGCAGTCTGTCAATAAAAGTAGAAAACATTTTCTAACAAATCTAAGTTGATAAGAAAAAAGTCCAATAACTTATTTACATAACCAGCTTGAAATAAACCCGTCATACTGTATTTCCTCTCATTATAATCAATCTGAAGCTTCAGTTTTAAAAAATGAAATGAATGAAACCCTCTGGAGAGCTGTGATGTGCTGCAGCTCGTCGTAGATCTTTCTGTATGTGGCCCCCTGGACTATGCACAGCTACAGTTGAGTCGTGCAATGAACATCTTAACCCTCCAACAAAGCAACATAGATATATTCAAGACATTAAAGGGGACCTATCATGCAAAATGCACTTGTGTACGTCTTGTATACATGAATATGTGTCCCCGGTGTTCCAGGGAACTCACCAAGTGTCAGAAAACACAACCCTCTCTATTTTCCTCCATACCCAAATCTCTAAAAAAGGGGCTGCAACGGATCTGATAAAAACTGATCCAGATTTGAACACTGTCCTGACGTCAGGACGGTGGCGCTACGGCTATTGGGCCATCTCCACCAATCAGGAGGAGACAGCCACGGCCATTGCCGTTCCAAAGCGCTGGAGACGCTGTAGTACATATGCCAGGCCTGTAGGTGGCGCTGTTCTCACTGAATCAGCCCTTGCTAAAACAGAGCTAAAAAATGTCAAATTGAGCGAAATGAGGCATGGCTAAAATGCATGATCTGTTTGGTATTTTGAAAAAAAAAAAGTATAAATATGCCTTATATAGGTATGGCCCTACACTATATTATTATAATATAGCATGATAGGTCCACTTTAAACAAAACACATGAAACCTGCAAATGAAAGTCTTCAGAATGACACAATTTGTTTGTTTTCACTTGTTTACCTTATGCATATTATATAAATTGATCTTGTTTAGCAATTCAAAAGAGTCCTCTGATATCATGTGAGTGATAAGGGGCTGTAAGCCTTCAAATATTGCCTTTTATTCATATAACTAGTTTAAGCACAAAATATGTGGCACAATTGTTTTGGTTCTTTGTCTTTTCCCTTGAATATGGCATTTTTGTCTTATTTAATACCTTAGACCATCACTTTAAATGATCACTAAAACACACAACGAATAAAAAAAAGCTCTTTTTCATGATATTTGCTCCTGAATAAAAGAAGTAGAAGGTGGCATAACATAGAAATACTCAAATAAGGACAGTGCTAGAGTAAATGACTTTCCACCACTGACTTGAGCGTGTGTGTGTGTGTGTGTGTGTCTGTGTGTGTGTGTGTGTGTGTGTGTGTGTGTGTGTGTGTGTCTGTGTGTGTGTGTGTGTATACTATACTTATGGGGACCTAAATCTGTTTACACAGTCACGTGTGGGGACTCGCTTCCCTTATGGGGACAAAATGGAGGTCCCCATAAGGGGAATCCTTAATTTTAGGGTGAAGACTTGGTTAGGGTTAGGGTTAGGATAAGTCTCCAGGAAATGCATGTAAGTCAATGTAATGTCCCCTGAAGTGATGTATACATGGTGTGTGTGTGTGTGTGTGTGTGTGTGTGTGTGTGTGTGTGTGTGTGTGTGTGTGTGTGTGTGCATAAGTATCTGAAAAAACTGCACATTTGCACCTATTTATTTGAAGAAAATCAACAGTCAAGGAGGCAGGAACCATGCTGTGATATTGGGTTTTTTATTTCTGCTTATTTTTCTGTATTTTACCAAGTTGTATTCTGTGTGTGTGTGTGTGTGTGTGTGTGTGTGTGTGTGTGTGTGTATGTGTGTGTGTGTGTGTGTGTGTGTGTGTGTTCCTGTTATAAACGAGTGAGATAAACATCCAGCAGCTGAACATGTCTCTGAGAGCTGGAGGAGGCTCTGAGGTCTGCAGCTGTCAATCAAACGCTGCTGAAAGTGAACATTTGGCAGCGGCTGCACATTTCAACACTTCCTTGTTTTCCGTGCAGAGTGTTGCGTTAATAATTGATCCTGGCACGTCTAATTCAGACAGAACATGACGGATATGTCTCTAACTCTGCTCTGATAGAGTCATTACCACTACGTATTTTCCTGACGACTTTTTACTTTGACTTCTTACCTTCTGAACACAAATACCTGTACTTTCTACTTCTTACATTTTGAACACAAATACCTGTACTTTCTACTTCTTACATTCTGAACACAAATACCTGTACTTTCTACTTCTTACATGTTGAACACAAATACCTGTACTTTCTACTTCTTACATGTTGAACACAAATACCTGTACTTTCTACTTCTCACATGTTGAACACAAATACCTGTACTTTCTACTTCTTACATTCTGAACACAAATACCTGTACTTTCTACTTCTTACATGTTGAACCCAAATACCTGTACTTTCTACTTCTTACATGTTGAACCCAAATACCTGTACTTTCTACTTCTTACATGTTGAACCCAAATACCTGTACTTTCTACTTCTTACATTTTGAACAAAAATACCTGTACTTTCTACTTCTTACATGTTGAACCCAAATACCTGTACTTTCTACTTCTTACATGTTGAACACAAATACCTGTACTTTCTACTTCTTACATTTTGAACAAAAATACCTGTACTTTCTACTTCTTACATGTTGAACACAAATACCTGTACTTTCTACTTCTTACATGTTGAACACAAATACCTGTACTTTCTACTTCTTACATGTTGAACTCAAATACCTGTACTTTCTACTTCTCACATTCTGAACACAAATACCTGTACTTTCTACTTCTTACATGTTGAACACAAATACCTGTACTTTCTACTTCTTACATGTTGAACACAAATACCTGTACTTTCTACTTCTTACATTCTGAACACAAATACCTGTACTTTCTACTTCTTACATGTTGAACACAAATACCTGTACTTTCTACTTCTTACATGTTGAACCCAAATACCTGTACTTTCTACTTCTTACATGTTGAACCCAAATACCTGTACTTTCTACTTCTTACATGTTGAACACAAATACCTGTACTTTCTACTTCTTACATGTTGAACACAAATACCTGTACTTTCTACTTCTTACATGTTGAACACAAATACCTGTACTTTCTACTTCTTACATGTTGAACACAAATACCTGTACTTTCTACTTCTTACATGTTGAACCCAAATACCTGTACTTTCTACTTCTTACATGTTTGAACACAAATACCTGTACTTTCTACTTCTTACATGTTGAACCCAAATACCTGTACTTTCTACTTCTTACATGTTGAACCCAAATACCTGTACTTTCTACTTCTTACATTTTGAACAAAAATACCTGTACTTTCTACTTCTTACATGTTGAACCCAAATACCTGTACTTTCTACTTCTTACATGTTGAACCCAAATACCTGTACTTTCTACTTCTTACATGTTGAACACAAATACCTGTACTTTCTACTTCTTACATGTTGAACACAAATACCTGTACTTTCTACTTCTCACATGTTGAACCCAAATACCTGTACTTTCTACTTCTCACATGTTGAACACAAATACCTGTACTTTCTACTTCTCACATGTTGAACCCAAATACCTGTACTTTCTACTTCTTACATGTTGAACACAAATACCTGTACTTTCTACTTCTTACATGTTGAACACAAATACCTGTACTTTCTACTTCTTACATGTTGAACACAAATACCTGTACTTTCTACTTCTTACATGTTGAACCCAAATACCTGTACTTTCTACTTCTTACATGTTGAACACAAATACCTGTACTTTCTACTTCTTACATGTTGAACCCAAATACCTGTACTTTCTACTTCTTACATGTTGAACCCAAATACCTGTACTTTCTACTTCTTACATTTTGAACAAAAATACCTGTACTTTCTACTTCTTACATGTTGAACCCAAATACCTGTACTTTCTACTTCTTACATGTTGAACCCAAATACCTGTACTTTCTACTTCTTACATGTTGAACACAAATACCTGTACTTTCTACTTCTTACATGTTGAACACAAATACCTGTACTTTCTACTTCTCACATGTTGAACCCAAATACCTGTACTTTCTACTTCTCACATGTTGAACACAAATACCTGTACTTTCTACTTCTTACATGTTGAACCCAAATACCTGTACTTTCTACTTCTCACATGTTGAACCCAAATACCTGTACTTTCTACTTCTTACATGTTGAACCCAAATACCTGTACTTTCTACTTCTTACATGTTGAACCCAAATACCTGTACTTTCTACTTCTCTCATTTTCCAAACAGGCTGGTTCCTTTAGTTTGAATGTGTGTTTGGTGGCGTGATCATTATTATTTAGAGTCATTGCGTGCCTATTGATTTGAACACGATCCGTGTATCCATCATTTCCTGGTCTTCTCTAAAGAAGAGGGACCAATGAAAACGTTGTCATGTTGCCGTTGTTCAGCATGGAAACATTCATTAGCTAACAATGACATTATTGTTCTATTAATATAAAGGGAGGTCAGGTACTCTTTAAAACAGCTGCTAGTTATGGGTACTTTTTACTTGAGTACATTTCAAAGCCCTCTTTACTTTCACTTGAGTAAAGAAGCTTTGTCAGTACTTCTACTTTCACCAGAGTATTTTTAAACACGAGTATCTGTACTTCTACTTGAGTAAAGGATCTGTGTACTTTTGCCAGTATGGTTAGGGTTAGCAAAGGGACGAGAATACAAGTTAATAATAAGATAATAATGAGATAAGAAGTACTTAATTGATCCTAATTTGGTTGCAGCAGCATAAAAAGACAAGGCAATGCACAATAGATACATTTAAATGATTACAAACAAACAATTCAAAATGTAAACATCTCTGATAGAAATAAAATAGCATTAAAAAAGTAGAAAATATACAAATTTACAGTAAACAAAATATAAAGCAGGATATTATAGCAGAAAGTGAATGATGGAATATATATTTAGAGATTAGTTGTGAACTATTACATTTATCGCAAGAAAAATCCAATTTGATGAATGTGTTTTTAAAGAAGAATAAAAACAACATTCACAGATTTTAGGTTCTTAAAGTGATTATTTGTTTCTTTCCTTTTTTGTGACAGTTATCTACATTTCTGTAAGTTGTGGAAATGTTCCTTTCTTCTTCATTTACGCCTCTTAGTTTCTGTATTCTGTCAGTTTTAATTTGTGCAAACAGAACAAGATTTAACAGGAAATACAAACCGAGAATAACAATTTCACTCTGATTCGGAAAAGCCAAACGTTTGCATTGAGTTTAAAATATACAATTACATACAATGTGCAAGACTGTGTGTGTGTGTGTGTGTGTGTGTGTGTGTGTGTGTGTGTGTGTGTGTGTGTGTGAAGCAATAAAGGAGATGTTTTTTATCTCTTTGGCAGCGAAAGAGTTTTTGCTCTTAGTTTAATCATCTCATGTCGCCTTACACCTCCAACAACCTAAGAGGATATGACCACACACACGCACACACACACACACACACACACACACACACACACACACACACACACACACACACACACACACACACACACACACACACACACACACACACACACACACACACACACACACACACACACGCACACACACACACACACACTCCTGTAGCTGCGAAGGGAGTTGTTCTAACTCTTATCTGCTTAAGTGTTAATGTGTGTATCACTGTGTGTGTGTGTGTGTGTGTGTGTGTGTGTGTGTGTGTGTGTGTGTGTGTGTGTGTGTGTGTGTGTGAGAGTGTGTGAGTGTGTGTGTGTGTGTGTGTGTATGTGTGTGTGTGTGTGTGTGTGTGTATGAGTGTGTGTGTGTATGAGTGTGTGTGTGAGTGTGTGTGTGTGTGTGTGTGTGTGTGTGTGTGTGTGTGTGTGTGTGTGTGTGTATTGCATAATGAGAGGATTTAATTATATAGATGAAACGATAGAAGCTGTAAAGACGAGAAAAGACAGGAAGGACATGAGATAACGTTAGAAGTCAAACCAAGGTGACTTCCTCTTCCTTTCCTCATTTCCTTCCCTTCTTCCTCCTATCTTGTTCTATTCCTCTTCTTAGCATGTATTCTCCTCTGTCTCTCTTCTTTACCTCTTCGTCCCTCTGTCTCTCCTTTTCCCTTCCCATCTCCATCTCCCTCCTCCCTCATCTCCTCCTAAGTGTCCTTCTCAACTCTCCCTTTTCTTCCATTCCTCTTCAATCTCTCCTTCATTAAATATCTTATTTATTTCCAGCATTTCTCCTCCAAATATATTTTTCACCTCTTCTCGTTCTCTTCCTTATTTCCCTCTCTCCTCTTCCTCCGTCTCTCTCTCTCTCCATCCCTGCTGCAGTTTGGTTTCCTGTTGCCATGGCAGCAGTATGCTAATGAGGGAGTTGATCTCTGGGCTCCTCTTAACTACAGCAGTCTGCTCCTTCCTCTCCTCCTCTTCCTCCTCCTCCTCCATCTCTCCTTCAGTCTGAGAGGCTGACGTCAGAGAAGCTTTGAAGCACTTTGAGACTTCCTGTTTGTCTTTCGTAATAAATGATATAACACATTTCCTCCTCATCGTGAATATCAGCCAGCATCAGAAACGGTCCGAATAAAATTAAGATTTTGAATTTTCCTACAGCTCTGAGATTTCATCTGCCTTACAATCAGCATGAGGAAGGAATACAACAACTAGAATGAGAATACACGCACTCAATTATTTCATTATTTACTTAAAGGTGGGGTAGGTAAGTTTGAGAAACCGGCTCGAGATACACTTTTTGTTATATTCCATGGAATGCTCTTAACATCCCGATAGCAATGAATATCTGAAGTGCTTTGACAAAAAATCCATAAATAAATATCATCTGTGGAAGCAGTAGTACTGTAAAAAGCACGACCAATCATCTGAGCCGGCCCGGCTAAAATAACTGGATGGCCTACCTGCCTGTCAGCCTTCCATCTGTGCACAAACTTATCTCGTGCCCTCATTGGTCATGTGCTCGTTCGTGTGTGTTGGAGGAGGGGCTCTGTAAGGAAGTGGCAGATTTCTTCCGGCTGTGTATTTTCAAATTCTAGCGATCTCGAGCCGGTTTCTCCAAAATTACCTACCCCACCTTTAAAGGTCCATTAAGTCACTTTTAAAACGTGTTAGCATGCTAGCATGTGTGTGAATATATATTTTTTTATTTTAATAAATGCAACCCAGCACTCCAGCTAAATAAGCATTGGAAATTGCTTTAAAAATATTATAATTTAGGGAGATGTATTAGTATTTTCTCTCACATGTTGCAGCCTTAAGGACATTCACAGAAAACAGAACAATTAGGAAGTATTTTTTGTTATTTTTAGTTTAATTTAATTATCCTGAAATGATGTAATAAATGGCCCATTTAGTCACTTTTAAAACGTAATAACATGTGTGTGAATATGTATTTTTGTATTTGAATAAATGCATCCAGTCACTGAGCAATCCCACTAAATAGGCATTGCTAGAACATATTATAATTTAGGGAGATGTATTGGTCTTTTCTCCCACAGGTTTCAGCCTTAAGGACATTCACAGAAAACAGAACAATTAGGAAGTCTTTTTAGTGGTTAATAAATGCAGCGAGTCGTCCTGCAGACACTCAGGGGAGCAGAGAGGAAATAAGCCCAAAACCCCCTCTCATTAAACCAGAGAGGAAATGTGCCGAGTCATGTTTACCTGCCGGAGCGAGGTGAAGATGAAAAGGCTTTTGAATTTGCAAAGTTAAAATATAAAAAAAACTTTCAATAAAAATGCATTTTCTTGCAGTTTTTCCACTTCTTTTGATGTCCCGAGTAAATTACATCTAGCTTTGTTGGTGTGTGTGTGTGTGTGTGTGTGTGTGTGTGTGTGTGTGTGTGTCTGAAGCAATACAGGAGACGTTTTCATGTCTTTGGCAGAGGAAGAGTTTCTGCTTTCAGTTTAATCATCTCATGGATATGACCACACACACACACACACACACACACACACACACACACACACACACACACACACACACACACACACACACACACACACACACACACACACACACACACACACACACACACACACCACACACACACACACACACACACACACACACACACACACACACACACACACACACACACACACACACACACACACACACACACACATACACACACACACACACACACACACACACACACAGTCCTGCAGCTGCAAAACTAGTTGTTCAACCTCTTATCTTGTTAAGTGTTAATGTGTGTATCACAGTGTAAGAATGTGTGTGTGTGTGTGTGTGTGTGTGTGTGTGCGTGTCCTGCTAACATCAGCTGATTCAGAGGAAGCTCGGGTACCCTCACAGATATTATGCTAAGCTAATTCAATTGCTCTGCGGCCTGATGTGATCTAAACAGAGCAATATGCTAACACAGATCTATGCTAACACTAATTCAATCTGACTGAGCTCATGATGCGTGCGAGTTAAATGTAAATATGGAAAGTGTGTGTTCTCACTTATTCATATTTGATATTTCTCTCGCTCCGTTTCATCTTGTTAAATAAAGTTTTTCTCAAACACAGTTCCCATGTTGTATTTGTTTTGAAATAAAACAGCTAATAATGCTGCAGCACAGGCAGTATGAGACAAATAAAGAGCTTTTTGAACGTTCATTTATAGATTAATTTGGTGTTTTGTCCGACAAAAAGGCCAAAAGTTAGATATTCTCTTTTTTTCAATCATATATAATAATAATAATACATTACATTTGTAAAGCGCTTTGCGTGCCCCTCTATTTGCTCAGTTTATAAAACATAAATGAAGAGAAACAAATTATGTATGTGTGGATGACTGAAACCCACACATACATAAATATGGTCACACTAGAGTACACACACACACACACACACACACACACACACACACACACACACACACACACACACACACACACACACACACACACACACACACACACACACACACACACACACACACACACACACACACACACACACACACACACACACACACACACACACACACACACACACACACACACACACACACACACACTATTGAGACTGCTTTTATTGCATAATTTAGCAGGACTGCAGGTATCACAGGCCCGCAGACAAAAAAATACATTTGAATGATTTAACCACACACACACACACACACACACACACACATGAATGTTTCAGAGGTTTATCGAGGGTTGAACGGTGTAAACGAGTGCAGAGTTTTAGCTAAACGTCTCCTTTAATCTGCAGGTTAATAAAACAACAAGGGAAAGAAAAAGCAAATAATCTCCGTAATTGTAATCTTTATTTGTAATGTTTAGTGTCTCTACTTTAAAGAGTCCTCTGCTGCTGATGTTCAGGTGTATATCAGTATGTAGTGTCTCTACTTTAAAGAGTCCTCTCCTGCTGATGTTCAGGTGTATATCAGTATGTAGTGTCTCTACTTTAAAGAGTTCTCTCCTGCTGATGTTCAGGTGTATATCAGTATGTAGTGTCTCTACTTTAAAGAGTCCTCTCCTGCTGATGTTCAGGTGTATATCAGTATGTAGTGTCTCTACTTTAAAGAGTCCTCTCCTGCTGATGTTCAGGTGTATATCAGTATGTAGTGTCTCTACTTTAAAGAGTCCTCTCCTGCTGATGTTCAGGTGTATATCAGTATGTAGTGTCTCTACTTAAAGAGTCCTCTCCTGCTGATGTTCAGGTGTATATCAGTATGTAGTGTCTCTACTTTAAAGAGTCCTCTGCTGCTGATGTTCAGGTGTATATCAGTATGTAGTGTCTCTACTTTAAAGAGTCCTCTCCTGCTGATGTTCAGGTGTATATCAGTATGTAGTGTCTCTACTTTAAAGAGTCCTCTCCTGCTGATGTTCAGGTGTATATCAGTATGTAGTGTCTCTACTTTAAAGAGTCCTCTCCTGCTGATGTTCAGGTGTATATCAGTATGTAGTGTCTCTACTTTAAAGAGTCCTCTCCTGCTGATGTTCAGGTGTATATCAGTATGTAGTGTCTCTACTTTAAAGAGTCCTGCTGATGTTCAGGTGTATATCAGTATGTAGGTGTCTCTACTTTAAAGAGTCCTCTCCTGCTGATGTTCAGATGTATATCAGTATGTAGTGTCTCTACTTTAAAGAGTCCTCTCCTGCTGATGTTCAGGTGTATATCAGTATGTAGTGTCTCTACTTTAAAGAGTCCTCTCCTGCTGATGTTCAGATGTATATCAGTATGTAGTGTCTCTACTTTAAAGAGTCCTCTCCTGCTGATGTCCAGGTGTATATCAGTATGTAGTGTCTCTACTTTAAAGAGTCCTGCTGATGTTCAGGTGTATATCAGTATGTAGTGTCTCTACTTTAAAGAGTCCTCTCCTGCTGATGTTCAGGTGTATATCAGTATGTAGTGTCTCTACTTTAAAGAGTCCTCTCCTGCTGATGTTCAGGTGTATATCAGTATGTAGTGTCTCTACTTTAAAGAGTCCTCTCCTGCTGATGTTCAGGTGTATATCAGTATGTAGTGTCCCTACTTTAAAGAGTCCTCTCCTGCTGATGTTCAGGTGTATATCAGTATGTAGTGTCTCTACTTTAAAGAGTCGTCTCCTGCTGATGTTCAGGTGTATATCAGTATGTAGTGTCTCTACTTTAAAGAGTCCTCTCCTGCTGATGTTCAGGTGTATATCAGTATGTAGTGTCTCTACTTTAAAGAGTCCTCTCCTGCTGAGGTTCAGGTGTATATCAGTATGTAGTGTCTCTACTTTAAAGAGTCCTCTCCTGCTGATGTTCAGGTGTATATCAGTATGTAGTGTCTCTACTTTAAAGAGTCCTCTCCTGCTGATGTCCAGGTGTATATCAGTATGTAGTGTCTCTACTTTAAAGAGTCCTCTCCTGCTGGTGTCCAGGTGTATATCAGTATGTAGTGTCTCTACTTTAAAGAGTCCTCTCCTGCTGATGTCCAGGTGTATATCAGTATGTAGTGTTTCTACTTTAAAGAGTCCTCTCCTGCTGATGTCCAGGTGTATATCAGTATGTAGTGTCTCTACTTTAAAGAGTCCTCTCCTGCTGATGTCCAGGTGTATATCAGTATGTAGAGTCTCTACTTTAAAGAGTCCTCTCCTGCTGATGTCCAGGTGTATATCAGTATGTAGTGTCTCTACTTTAAAGAGTCCTCTCCTGCTGATGTCCAGGTGTATATCAGTATGTAGTGTCTCTACTTTAAAGAGTCCTCTCCTGCTGATGTCCAGGTGTATATCAGTATGTCTGAAACCAGAGCCCAGTCTGCTCTGATTGGTTAGCTGGCCGGCTCTGTTGTGATTGGGCAACCTGCTTAGAGATGTGTGTTGGAGCGCTAGCCAATAGGACCGGAGTGTTCTGTAGTGATGTCACTATGTTCCGTAACTTTGGGATTTTAGCCTTTGCAGACCATTGACATTAAAACCGATAGAACACACTCAAAGAAAGGGAAAAGACGAATGATAGGCTGTTTTTTAGCTGATAATCAGAAAGGAAACAGCTCTTCACTTCCTCCCTCCTGTTATTTATTCCATACTTGTCTCTTTCTGTCTTTTTTTTGGGTTGTTTTCACCCCATTTCCCCTCTGCAGCAGCTCAAAATAACTCCGTCTACTCCTCTAATATCACTCTCTCCTCCCTCACACTCTCTACTTGATTGCCGTCATTCATCAAAATGTCGCCCAAACTTCCTCCTCTTCTTCCTACTCTCTCTTCTTCCTCGTCTCACAAAACCCTCCCGTGTTCTCTCTCTCTCTCAAACAAGGGAAATACAAACCATTCTCCACCCCGCTGTTTGTGACTCACTCTTCTTCTGCTCGCTCTATTTCTGTTTCCCTCTGTTCCACCTCTTCTTCTTCTTCTTCTTCTCGTCTCTCCTCCACCTGCCATGTCCGCTCACATCCCGATCAAATCTATCGTGTTAACATTTAAAACGTCAAGTGTTGCAGCTGCACAGAGGCACTTAGCGGGGGGAATGGAGAGTATTGCGAGTACTAAACACTATATTTTGTATAGCTTGTATACTCTATTGATGTATATCCATTCTGCTGTTGTGTTTATATATTTACTCTCTATATTTCAGTCATATCCGGCTCATAAATTATATCTGGACTCCCAATGCTCCTCTTGGATAACTCTGTATATCTTCAAGTAAATTAACGTTCAAAATACAGATTTAAAAACACAAAAAATGGCAATCGATGGCACTTTAACAGGAGTAGCTTTAATGTTCTCGTTGTACTTGTATAATGACAATAAATGCTTATAATCTAATCAAAACTAGCCATCTATCAGTAGGTATTAAAAGCATATGTACATGCTCTACTTCACATGTGTCAAACTCGAGGCCCGGGGGCCAAATCAGGTCCGTGGTGGATTTAATTTCGGCCCGCAGGATAATTTCTAATTACTATTAGATCTGGCCCGACGGTATATTGCACGCACACCTTCACTCCATCCTGAGGGTCTCCTCAGCTCAGAGCCTGACCCCAAACATTGATGACCTTGCACCCAAGATGAGATGCCAAGTATCTGAACTAGCATCACAGAGCAGCACACTGAGTTCAATGGATGTTTCCTTCTGCACTTTGTTTCTTGAGACAACAGGGCATGTTTGGTTTGGAAATAGTTTTTTTGAAGCTGTTGTTGGCCTGTGGAGAAATGTAATCATAAGAAATGACTCTGGAAAAGCTGCAGATAGA
>NW_022987919.1:5000-45000 GCF_902827165.1 Trematomus bernacchii
GTCTCCACTGGTATGCTGTTTTGGATATTTGTGGGGCTCCCTTCAGTAGCTTCTGTGCAGCTTGCACAAGAAGGAACCCCCTGAGTGAAGCTAGTTGGGGGAGGAACTTCCTCCGTTTCACAAGGTGAGCTAGTTAGGCTAATGTGAACAAGGCTTTCTGGTGTTGGCGTGGAAGGACCGCGATGGGGGCTGAGTCCAGGCTCGTCTGGAAGTTCTTCATCTGTGCCGTGGTTAGAGGAGGGGCTACTTTCCAGTGTTTGGGCACCAATTTTAGGCTCTGTGGTACCTGTTAGTTCCTTTGTCAGTCTTGACTGAGTAGGAACCTGCAAAGGCTTTGTAGACTGGCCCTGTACTGGGCTGGCAGGCTGGGACAGACTACACTTTGTGGCTCTGAGGGGGGCCGGTGAGGGGCTACATGGCGCTGAGATGGACCGAAGTGAGGCGGGTCTTTGTGGTGAGAGGTTCAGTGTAGAAAGGCCCTGTGCTGGCCCACATCGCGCTCCAGCAGGGCTGCTCGATCCAGGGCTCTCATGATCCAGTGTACGTTCGGCCTCCTGTGGGGGACTCTGTGAGCTGACCTGTGAAGGACTATGTGGCGTAGGACTATGCTGTCTTTGTGGGGTTCTGTTCTGAAGCTGTGTGATGTTGTGAGCAGGACTACATGGTGTGTCGAGCGGTGACTGTGAAGTGTGTGGTGAAGGGATCTGCTCAGGTCCAGACAGAAACCAGGTAGGACTAAACCCTACTGGAGAACGTACAAGGCTACAAGCCAAAGGACTACCCTGCATTGGACTGTGCAGAAAGTCTGTGGCCAAAACCTGATCCTCTGTGGAGTCCTGAGTTGGGCTGGAAGAGGTGTTCCTGACCTGACAAGGACTCTGCTGAGCCTGAAAGAAGGTCACATGTGTCGGGCTTCGTTGATCCTCTGTCAGACTAACTTGAGGTGAGGTGGGGCTCTCCTGGTACTCTAAAGGATTCAATGAAGCTGGTGTTTCCAGTACATTTGTTGGGCCACTGTGAGATGTTGGTGGACTTTGCTCCGTGAAATCTTGATGAGATGGAACAGGAGTTTCTTGTAGTTCTTCATGATCAGGATGAGATGGTACAGAACCGCTTTGGAGTTCTGTTGGGTCAGAGTGGGCTGGTGAAGGACTTTGCTGAAGCTCAGTGGAAGAAAGATGCGATGGTTCAGGACTTGTTTGGAGTTCTGTGGAATCAGGATGTGGTGAAACTGGAGTTTCTAGGAGTTCTGCATGATCAGGATGAGATGGTTCAGGACTGTCTTGGAGTTCTGCATGATCAGGATGAGATGGTTCAGGACTATCTTGGAGTTCTGCATGATCAGGATGAGATGGTTCAGGACTATCTTGGAGTTCTGTGGGATCCGGATGAGATGGTGCAGGACTGTTATCGAGTTCTGTGGGTTCGACATGGGATGGTGCAGGACTGTTTTGGAGTTCTGTTGAGTCAGGTGGGCATGGCTGAAGCTCTGTGGGTTCAGATTGGGATGTTTCAGTTATTCGTTGGAGTTCTAGGGGTTCATGTTGCGATGCTACAGGACTCTTTTGGAACTTTGTTGAATCAGGTGGGCATGCCGCAGGTACTTCTTGAAGCTCTCTGGGTTCAGGGTGAGATGGCGAATTAATTTGTGGGAGCTCCCCAGGTTCATTGCCAGAGGATGCACTCTTTTGGAGTTCTGTGGGATCGGGGTTGGATGGTTCAGGACTCTTTTCGAGTTCTATCGAATCAGGCTGCGATGGTGCAGGACTATTTTGGAGTTCTGTGGGACCGAGCTGCGACGGGACAGGAATTTGATGTGTTTCTCCGGGCTCAGGGTGAGATGGCGCAGGAATTTCTTGGAGCTCTGTGAGTTCAGGGTGGGATGGTGTAGGACTCTGTGGGAGTTCTGTGGAATCTGTCTGTGATGGGGAAGGATTGTTTTGGAGCTCTGTTGGATCCGGGTGTGTTTGCTCGGAAATGTGTTGGAGCTCTGTGGGTTCAGTGCCGGATGGTGCAGGACTCTTTTCGAGTTCTATCGAATCAGGGTGCGATGGTGCAGGACTTTGTGGGAGTTCTGTGGGTACAAGTTGGAATGGTGAAGGACTGTTTTGGAGCTCTGTTGGATCGGGGAGGGATTGTGGAGGAATATTAAGTTGTTCTGTGGGATCAGGGTGCGATGGTACAGGACTGTTTTGTTGTTCTGTGGGATCAGGGTGTGATGGTACAGGACTGTTTTGTTGTTCTGTGGGATCAGGGTGCGATGGTACAGGGCTTCGTTGGAGCTCTTTTTGCTCAGGGAGCGATGGTGCAGGACTATTCTGGAGCTCCGTTTGATCCGGGTGCGATGGCGAGGGCATTTGTTGGAGTTCTGTAGGATCAGGGAGGGATGGTGCAGGACCTTGTGGGAGTTCTGTGGGATCTGTCTGGGATTGCAAAGGACTGCTTTGGAGCTCTGTTGGATTGCAGTGGGATTGCTCAGGGATTGGTTCGCACTCTGACGTTTCAAGGTGAGATGATACAGGACTATGTGGTTGTTCTGTAGGATCAGGGTGCGATGGAACAGGACTATGTGGTTGTTCTGTAGGATCAGGGTGTGATGGAACAGGACTATGTGGTTGTTCTGTGGGATCAGGGTGCGATGGAACAGGACTATGTGGTTGTTCTGTAGGATCAGGGTGCGATGGAACAGGACTATGTGGTTGTTCTGTAGGATCAGGGTGCGATGGAACAGGACTATGTGGTTGTTCTGTAGGATCAGGGTGCGATGGAACAGGACTATGTGGTTGTTCTGTAGGATCAGGGTGTGATGGAACAGGACTATGTGGTTGTTCTGTGGGATCAGGGTGTGATGGAACAGGACTATGTGGTTGTTCTGTAGGATCAGGGTGCGATGGAACAGGACTATGTGGTTGTTCTGTAGGATCAGGGGGTGATGGAACAGGACTATGTGGTTGTTCTGTAGGATCAGGGGGTGATGGAACAGGACTATGTGGTTGTTCTGTAGGATCAGGGTGTGATGGAACAGGACTATGTGGTTGTTCTGTAGGATCAGGGTGTGATGGAACAGGACTATGTGGTTGTTCTGTAGGATCAGGGTGTGATGGAACAGGACTATGTGGTTGTTCTGTAGGATCAGGGTGTGATGGAACAGGACTATGTGGTTGTTCTGTAGGATCAGGGTGTGATGGAACAGGACTATTTTGCAGCTCTGTTGGATCGGGGTGCAATGGCGAAGGAATTTGTTGGAGTTCTGTAGGATCAGGGTGGGAGGAAGCAGGACTTTTTTGGAGCTCTTTTTGCTCAGGGAGGGATGATGCAGGACTATTTTGGAGCTCCGTCTGCTCATGGTGCAAAGGTGAGGGACTTTGTTTGAGTTCTGTGGTTTCAGGGTGTGATGCTGCTGGACTTTGTTGGAGCTCTTGTTGCTCAGGTAAGGATGGTGCAGGACTATGTATCTCTGTGTGTTCAGGATGAGGTGGTGTCAGACCTTGTTGTGTGCACAGGGTCTCGTCAGGACTCTGTGGTGACTCCGAGCATGTAAGCTGGACTTGACTATGAGCGGTGGGACTGATGGGTGGAGCCTCTGTGTGACTTGGAAGTGGTGGTGGCTCTGAAATGCTGTTGGAAGGTGCCTGTGTGGGACTGAGAGGGGGGGGCCGGGGTAGGACTGAGTGGCTCCTCTTCCTGAGGCCTGCAGGTGGAGCAGACGTAATCTTCAGACCCCGCCCTGCCCTCCCCAGCCTGGACGATACACTCTGTATGGACACACCTGTAAACAAAACACACAAACATGTCAGCTTGTCTGTTAGATAATTCATCTCCAAACAACAGAAAGCAAGTCTTATTTGCAGGACCACACATCCTCGAGAAAGCATTTGCTAATCAGTTGCGCGTCTTTACACGTAACAATTGTTTATTTGAAGATATTTAGTCAGAATTTAGAGTTCATCCTAGCTCTGGTAAAAGTTTCAAGTTACCTTTTAATTGCATCAAACAAAGGAATCAGTGCTCCATTTATCACAATTGACCATTGCACAATATTACATAGACTGGGGCATTGAATTAGCAATAAAGGAACAGCTATAAGCTAGTTTGATTCCAATTTAACGATAAAAGCGCCATGGAGTCCCGCAAGGTTCTGTACTTGGACCTTTTCTATTCCCCTTATCTGTGCTTCTGTAATGTATAAGAAAACACTCCATAAACGTAGTGTACCTATAGCAGCAGATACAGGTCCAATAGTCCTGTGGTGTGTTGAGGTCACAGAGAGGGCAGGGCAGGGCCGGGTCACATGACTCGCACAGAAACGGGTGATTGGCCCACTGGCCTGATGACCTCACACCACAGCGGCGGCAGATTCTGCAGTTCTGGAGGAGAGAGTTTAAAAAATAAAATAAGAACACTCATAGTTATATATAATACAAAAATGGGGTTACAGCAACGTAACAATCATGTGACAAAAGGCCAGCAAGGCAATACAAAATAAAAGGCTAGGGATATGTCTTCATGTTATTATATTCTTGGTGATACACGTAACTATTAGCTATTGTTCCAGTCAAATGTCTTTGTAGAGAGTCCATTTTCCCACTTTCTGTTGAGTTGTGTTTCTTCTAATCTCAATTTATGAGTCAGTTTTTCCATCAAAAAGATTTCTTCCACAATTGTTACCCATTAGTTTTTCGTTGGTGGTGCTTCCTCACCCCAATTCCTAGTGATCGCTTTCTTGCCGGATATTAGCAGAATTTAGATCAGGTGTGTGTGTGTGTGTGTGTGTGTGTGTGTGTGTGTGTGTGTGTGTGTGTGTGTGTGTGTGTGTGTGTGTGTGTGTGTGTGTGTGTGTGTGTGTGTGTGTGTGTGTGTGTGTGTGTGTATCTCACCTTGCAGCTCCAACCGGTGCTCGGTGTGTGATCCAGAGGAGGTTTGAGACAGAGTGTGTGGTAGGATTTATCACAGCGCTGACACACCAGCATCACATCATCATCCCCTCGCAACCTAACACACACACATGGGAGTTATGACTCATGCACGTCAACTTAAACACTTTTCATAGACGGTAGAAGTGTGTGTGGAGCCTCGTTTCGAAAATATTGCTTAACAATTCATCTGAATTTCATTTAAATGACGATATGAGAACTGCCACACCACCACTATATACATTATCATCATTACAAAACGCTCTGCTTTCTATCATGTGCAAAAAACACACAATATATAACCCTAATTCAAGATTCAAGACTTTTATTGTCATTTGTACGTAGCTACAGCGTCAATGGAAATCTGAGGTCACATGCTCCTCCAACAGAGCAACACAATAACACAGATACAATTGTTAAAATAGTGCAAGTAAATACGAATAAAATAGAACAGAAATAGTGCAAGGAGAGTCTATATACAAGCAATTGGAATATGATATATTAGATACATGATTTGTAAGTTGCAGACAGATGAATGTTATGGATGTCCTTTCAAAAGTTCAGGTGTTTAACAGTCTTATGGCCTGTGGAATGTGTGTGTGGTGTGTGTGTGTGTGTGTGTGTGTGTGTGTGTGTGTGTGTGTGTGTGTGTGTGTGTGTGTGTGTGTGTGTGTGTCTGTGTGTGTGTGTGTGTGTTGTGTGTGTGTGTGTGTGTGTTACCTGCAGCTCTGACACACTCTGCACTGAGGACACTGCCACCCTGCCCGGTGCAGGGGAGAGGGGTCGAGGGGGGGGGTCCAGGCAGCTGCCATGGTAACAGTTCCCGCAGCAACAACATGTCAACACCCCGCCGGTGTCTCCGTCACTCGAACACAACACACACGGCGAGGAGGACGCTGCAGAGAGAGAGAGAATACATACAAATATTCATATATATGTGTGAGGGTTAGTGTTAGTGATCTCACTCGTCACCAGCTTGAGCTTCAATCTCAGGATCCATGAATCTATTATCCTCTCCAGAATGGAAGGAGTCATCACATACAGAGCATCAAGTAGTTCCTGAACAGTGTCCTTCACATGCGGAGCAACATGCTTACAAAGGTATCCCAACTGTAGCTGTGAACATGACAGGATGTCTGATTACCTAGAAGAGCATCAGGACTGTTTGAGGCATATGATAGCTATGTGATGAACATGATGATTCAGCCTCTATGGAGATAGACATATGACAAGCATGCTCATTTCTGACGTGGAGCTAATCTGAAGTAAACATTGAATACTGCTTTCTATTCCTCCATCTTGTGACTGTGTAACTCCCTCTCTTGGATATCAGCATGTGAAGGACACTGTTCAGGAACTAGTTGATGCTCTGTATGTGATGACTACTTCCATTCTGGAGAGGATCACACATACATGGATCCTGAGGTTGAAGATCAAGCCGGGGACCAGGGATTATTAACGTAGTATTCAGAAAAGTCAGAATTTTGAGAAAAAGTCAGAATTTTGTGAAAAAGTCAGAATTTTTAGAATTTTTAGAAAAAAGTCAACATTTTGAGAAAAATGTCAGAATTTTGAGAAAGTCAGAATTTTGAGAATTTTTTGAAAAGTCAGGATTTTTAGATTTTGAGAAAAATGTCAACATTTTGTGAAAAATGTCAATATTTTGAGAAAAATGTCAGAATGTTTTGATTTTGAGAAAAAGTCAGAATTGTGAGAAAAAGTCAGAATTGTGAGAAAAAGTCAGAATTGTAAGTTTTTGAAAAGAAATCTGAATTTTTAGATTTTCAGAAAAAAGCCAACAAATGCTCTGTATGTGATGACTACTTCCATTCTGGAGAGGATCAGAAATACATGGATCCTGAGATTGAAGCTCAAGCCGGTGAGCAGTGAGATTTTTTCTAACATAATGTGTGTGTGTGTACGTGAGTGTGTGTGTGTGTGTGTGTGAGTGTGTGTGTGTGTGTGTGTGTGTGTGTGTGTGTGTGTGTGTACCTGAGTGTGTGTGTCTGCTGCACAGTGTGTGTCTCTGGCTCCAGTTCTGCAGAGCTCCGGCGGCTGCAGCACACGGGAAGTGGAAGCTCCGCCCACAGCTTGTTTCCCGGCAACGCAGCGACGCTCCGAGCCGACAGCAGAACGCACACACCTGAGGACAGGTAGAAGGGGGCGGGGCTTAGTTCATGTTTACATATATCAAGTTTCAAGGCTTTATTGTAGCTACAGTGTAGATATGGCAATGAACAACTTAGGTCACAGGCATGTCTGTGACTGTGACTTACAAAATACATAATAATATGGTACCTGTGTGCTTCCTGAGTCGATGGCTTTGTCAACGTAGAGCAGTGATTGGCCCTCGCCTCGACACACCCCCTCTGACCAGGCTGCACACTGCAGGTGAGCACAGCACTGACCTGCACACACACACACACACACACACACACAGTCAGATTTATCTGAGGAAGGACTGACGACAGGAGTTAAGGCAAGGCAAGTTTATTTATAGACAGCCCCTTTCAACACAAGGCAATTCAAAGTGCTTTACAAAAATGAAAGACATTAAGAGCATTAAGAAATCAAAGTGACAGTGCAGTGTGAGACGTGAACAACTCAAAGTAGAAATAAAGGGGGTTTAAAGGGGACTTCCTGTACCTGTGGGGTCGAACAGTGATTGGACGTTGATGTCGTGAGGAAGGCCGACGGGTCCTAACTGATCCAGGAACTCTGAGGAAGACTCTGAAACACCCGGAAAAACATTAGAAAACATCACAACAACAACATCTTAAATTTCTACATAAAATAAATGTATATTTATATCAGACGGAGAGAAAAAGCTTGTACTCACCACACTGTTCTGGACTGCTGCACCTACACACACACACACACACACACACACACACACACACGCAATTAATGTCAAACCTCATTAGTGGCGTGTCAAATGATCATATAATCGTTTCAAACACATAGTCTTATACTCTGATAGTCTTGTGCTCTGTTAGAGTGTGTTGTTAGTCTTGTGCTCTGTTAGAGTGTGTTGTTAGTCTTGTGCTCTGTTAGAGTGTGTTGTTAGTCTCGTGTGTAACAGAGACATTAGGGTTCACATGTCAGGAGGCAAAGGAAGTGTAAAAGGTGGATTTACAAATGGTAAAGAACGAGGGGGTTTAATGGTTTGATGATGGTATGCTCTTATTTGGACTCACGGGGGCGGGGCCTGGTCTCCGTGGTAACAGTGGTCGTGGCAGTCGTTGTCTCGATCGGGGGGGCGAGCGGCTGTTGAGGATGTGCAGCGGGATGTAACCCGGCGTGGGGCCGAACACCACCAGGGGGCCGAGGCCCAGGGGGGGGGCGGAGCCCAGGGAACAGAAGGCACACTGCTTCAACCTGGAGATGGGGGGGGGGAGAGATATGTGTGGGGGAGGGGGGGGAGAGATGTGTGGGGGAGGGGGGGGGAGATATGTGTGGGGGAGGGGGGGGAGATGTGTTGAGACCTCATCACATTGTTTATAGAGGAAAGTACAGATAGTTGGAAAAATTGAATAAACAAGACAGGCAATTGGGTCACGTTCAACACACACACACACACACGTTCAACACACACACACACACACGTTCAACACACACACACGTTCAACACACACGTAAAGCACACGTACAACACGTATACAGGCGTCATATTAGGATACACGTTCAACACACACACACGTACAACACACACACGTTCAACACACACACACGTTCAACACACACACACACGTAAAGCACACGTACAACACGTGTACAGGCGTCATATTAGGATACACGTTCAACACACACACACGTTCAACACACACACACGTTCAACACACACACACGTTCAACACACACACACGTTCAACACACACACACTCAACACACACACACACGTACACACACACAACACGTATACAGGCGTCATATTAGGTTACACGTTCAACACACACACACGTTCAACACACACACACACACACACACACGTACACACACGTAAAGCACACGTACAACCACTGTTCGAAATGGGGGGGAGCCAGGGGGAGCTTGGCTCCCCCGAAGAGGGGGGGAGCTCCCCTGAAGGCCGACTTTGAGATAAATAGGGGGAGCCCAAAACAATCGTGCATATTTGTGTCACACAGATTAGAAATGTTGAGTTTCTGTAAATAAATAATAGTTATTGTTCATTACAGTTTCTGAATATTTGTTTTATATTTGTGAATATTTCTGGGTGTTGGCATCTGTACGTGGCGGCGCTGCATTCTTTACGTTACTTACGTTGCTATGGTTACGGTGGCGAAGCCGGCACGGTATTTGAAATGTTCATATTGATATTTTTTTAACTCTGGCTTTGTAATAAAAAATATGGCAAAACGAAAACAGCCAAGCGTCGCAGCTTTTGGATTCACATGCAAAGAAGCGAAGGAGTCTAAAAATGACAACGTGAATGGACCAACTTTTAGTTAGTTGGCCGGCTGTAAGCGGGTCGAGTTTGGCAGCTCCACACCGAGGGAGAGGCCTGCCGATGCAGAGCCTGAAGAGGCTTCAACAACGGCCACAGCCGCCGGCGTAGTGACACCGTCTGTAGTGACACCGTCTGTAGTGACACCGTCTGTAGTGACACCGTCTGTCTGTAGTGACACCGTCTGTAGTGACACCGTCTGTAGTGACACCGTCTGTAGTGACACCGTCTGTAGTGACATAGTGACAGTCTGTAGTGACACAGTCTGTAGTGACACCGTCTGTCTGTAGTGACACCGTCTGTAGTGACACCGTCTGTCTGTAGTGACACAGTCTGTAGTGACACCGTCTGTCTGTAGTGACACCGTCTGTAGTGACACCGTCTGTAGTGACACCGTCTGTAGTGACACCGTCTGTAGTGACATAGTGACAGTCTGTAGTGACACAGTCTGTAGTAGTGACACCGTCGTCTGTAGTGACACCGTCTGTAGTGACACCGTCTTGTAGTGACACCCGTCTGTCTGTAGTGACACAGTCTGTAGGACACCGTCTGTCTGTAGTGACACCTTCTGTAGTGACACCGTCTGTAGTGACACCGTCTGTAGTGACATAGTGACAGTCTGTAGTGACACAGTCTGTAGTGACACAGTCTGTCTGTAGTGACACCGTCTGTAGTGACACCGTCTGTAGTGACACCGTCTGTAGTGACACCGTCTGTCTGTAGTGACACCGTCTGTAGTGACACCGTCTGTAGTGACACCGTCTGTAGTGACACCGTCTGTAGTGACATAGTGACAGTCTGTAGTGACACAGTCTGTAGTGACACCGTCTGTCTGTAGTGACACCGTCTGTAGTGACACAGTCTGTAGTGACACCGTCTGTCTGTAGTGACACAGTCTGTAGTGACACCGCCTGTCTGTAGTGACACCGTCTGTAGTGACACCGTCTGTAGTGACACCGTCTGTAGTGACACCGTCTGTAGTGACATAGTGACAGTCTGTAGTGACACAGTCTGTAGTGTACACCGTCTGTCTGTAGTGACACCGTCTGTTAGTGACACCGTCTGTAGGTGACACCGTCTGTAGTGACACCGTCTTAGTAGTGACACCGTCTGTAGTGACACCGTCTGTAGTGACATAGTGACATAGTGACACCGTTTGTAGTGACACCGTCTGTAGTGACACCGTCTGTAGTGACACCGTCTGTAGTGACATAGTGACACCGTCTGTAGTGACACCGTCTGTAGTGACACCGTCTGTAGTGACACCGTCTGTAGTGACATAGTGACACAGTCTGTAGTGACACAGTCTGTAGTGACACCGTCTGTCTGTAGTGACACCGTCTGTAGTGACACCGTCTGTAGTGACACCGTCTGTAGTGACATAGTGACAGTCTGTAGTGACACAGTCTGTAGTGACACCGTCTGTCTGTAGTGACACCGTCTGTAGTGACACCGTCTGTAGTGACACCGTCTGTCTGTAGTGACACAGTCTGTAGTGACACCGTCTGTCTGTAGTGACACCGTCTGTAGTGACACCGTCTGTAGTGACACCGTCTGTAGTGACATAGTGACAGTCTGTAGTGACACAGTCTGTAGTGACACAGTCTGTCTGTAAGTGTACACCGTCTGTAGTGACACCGTCTGTAGTGACACCGTCCTGTAGTGGACACCGTCTGTCTGTAGTGACACCGTCTGTAGTGACACCGTCTGTAGTGACACCGTCTGTAGTGACACCGTCTGTAGTGACATAGTGACAGTCTGTAGTGACACAGTCTGTAGTGACACCGTCTGTCTGTAGTGACACCGTCTGTAGTGACACAGTCTGTAGTGACACCGTCTGTCTGTAGTGACACAGTCTGTAGTGACACCGTCTGTCTGTAGTGACACCGTCTGTAGTGACACTGTCTGTAGTGACACCGTCTGTAGTGACACCGTCTGTAGTGACATAGTGACAGTCTGTAGTGACACAGTCTGTAGTGACACCGTCTGTCTGTAGTGACACCGTCTGTAGTGACACCGTCTGTAGTGACACCGTCTGTAGTGACACCGTCTGTAGTGACACCGTCTGTAGTGACACCGTCTGTAGTGACACCGTCTGTAGTGACACCGTCTGTAGTGACATAGTGACACCGTTTGTAGTGACACCGTCTGTAGTGACACCGTCTGTAGTGACACCGTCTGTAGTGACATAGTGACACCGTCTGTAGTGACACCGTCTGTAGTGACACCGTCTGTAGTGACACCGTCTGTAGTGACACCGTCTGTAGGACCATAGTGACACAGTCTGTAGTGACACAGTCTGTAGTGACACCGTCTGTAGTGACACCGTCTGTAGTGACATAGTGACACCGTCTGTAGTGACACCGTCTGTAGTGACACCGTCTGTAGTGACACCGTCTGTAGTGACACCGTCTGTAGTGACATAGTGACACAGTCTGTAGTGACACCGTCTGTAGTGACACCGTCTGTAGTGACATAGTGACACCGTCTGTAGTGACACCGTCTGTAGTGACACCGTCTGTAGTGACATAGTGACACAGTCTGTAGTGACACCGTCTGTAGTGACACCGTCTGTAGTGACACCGTCTGTAGTGACACCGTCTGTAGTGACATAGTGACACCGTCTGTAGTGACATAGTGACACCGTCTGTAGTGACACCGTCTGTAGTGACACCGTCTGTAGTGACACCGTCTGTAGTAGCAGAGTGATTTTATAGCAATTGATCGAATCCGCGCTGCTGCGCCAGTCAACAGAGCGTGCGTGTGACATATTTAGTAGCAGGATGTGCACTGGAAAATAGGGCTCCCCCGAAAGCAAATGGGTAATTCAAACACTGCGTACAACACATAACGGCGTTATATTAGGTTACACGTTCAACACACACGTACACACACACACGTTCAACACACACACGTTCAACACACACACGTTCAACACACACACACGTTCAACACACACACACGTTCAACACACACACACGTTCAACACACACACACGTTCAACACACACACGTTCAACACAAACACGTTCAACACACACACGTTCAACACACACACACACGTACACACACACGTAAAGCACACGTACAACACATATAACGGCGTCATATTAGGTTACACGTTCAACACACACACGTTCAACACACACACGTTCAACACACACACGTTCAACACACACACGTTCAACACACGTTCAACACACACACACGTACACACACACGTAAAGCACACGTACAACACGTGTACATGCGTCATATTAGGTTACACGTTCAACACACACACGTTCAACACACACACACACACACACACGTACACACACGTAAAGCACACGTTCAACACACACACGTTCAACACACACACGTTCAACACACACACGTTCAACACACACACACACACACACACGTTCAACACACACACGTTCAACACACACACGTTCAACACACACACGTTCAACACACACACACACACACACACGTTCAACACACACACGTTCACACACACACACACACACACACGTTCAACACACACACACACACGTACACACACGTAAAGCACACGTACAACACATATAACGGCGTCATATTAGGTTACACGTTCAACACAAACACGTTCAACACACACACGTTCAACACACACACGTACACACACACGTAAAGCACACGTACAACACGTGTACATGCGTCATATTAGGTTACACGTTCAGCACAAACACGTTCAACACACACACACGTACACACACATGTTCAGCACACACACACGTACACACACACGTTCAGCACACACACGTTCAGCACACACACACACACACACACGTTCAGCACACACAGTCTCACCGTTTTTTGGTGTGTCCCAAACTGGGGGTGGGCGATCCCCCTTCGTCCGACAGCTGGAAGAGGGGAGAGAGAGAGTCCTCGTCCTCCAGGGGGGGGCAGGGGGAGGCTGGAGGACTGGAGGGGGCGGGGCTCTGATCCATGGGGGCGGGGCTAAGGATTGGCTGGACCTCCTCCTCCTCCTCCTCTTCCTCCCCAGGACCAGGACCAGGGCTCTGGACTGGGATCAGGTCTGGGGAAGAGGGTCTGACGGGAGGCTCCTTCTCTGGACTGGAAGCTGGAGCAGGACTGGGGGCAGCCGGCGCTGGGAGAGGGGTCAGGGGAAGGGTCTCTATGAATGGGAAATACAACTGAATTAAAACAATATCCTTTATTTAGTTTTATTCCTATAATAAATAATAAGGAATACAAATGTGTCTGATGAAAGGAAGGAGCTACTTTAAAATGATATACTGGTTAAAAGAATAGCAGATATAATCAATAAGTTAAATTAAATTAACTAAACTGCACTGACCGAGTTCAGGGTCCGGCTCTGGCTCTGGTTCTGGATCAGGTTCTGGGTTTGTGTTGGACTTCCTCCTGGAGGTGGAGCGACGACGTCCTGTTGTCTTCTCCTTCACCTCTGTGCACACACACACACACACACACACACACACACACACATTTAATCAATCAACGTGAACACAGTGAAGATGAGACTAATCATCAGAGAAGCTCAGGTAAACTCACCTGTCTTCTGGGGGGGGGTTTTCTCCGTGGCGTCCATACTCTCTTCATCATCTACCTGGGCTCGACCTCGACTCCGCCCCCTGCACACACACACACACACACACACACACACACACACACACACACATTAGAAACTCAATAAAAAAACAATCACATCACTTTATTCATGTTACATCAGATATCATCATCATATCAATAGCACAGCAGAGTGTGTGTGTGTGTGTGTGTGTGTGTGTGTGTGTGTGTGTGTGTGTGTGTGTGTGTGTGTGTGTGTGTGGCAGAAAGTAAAACCCGGAGCTGACTCCATTCCATAACACACAAACACACACATCCCCCTCCTCCTCCTCTCTGCTGATTACCCAGCATGCAATTTAACCACTTCCTCTCCAACACACACACACACCCACTCTTGCAGACCGGTGTGTGTGTGTGTGTGTGTGTTTCCCTCAGTGTTAGTTATTAATAAAGCCTAATGAATTAGAAAGGCAGCCGTGATGTGTTTCAGACACACCAGAAAGTTGGAATATTGCACTCTGACGCTGGTAAACACACGTAAACACACACACACGTATGTAGGTTAAAGGGTCAGACAGGAAGTTCACCTGAGGCCCCGCCCACTAAAACACCTGTGCACCGTCTACAAATCTCACTGAGAAATGTAACACCTTGATATTGATATTATGTCCAAATTAAACAGGTTAACTTTTGATGCTTTCTTAAAGTATTTACACAGAAATGATCTTCAGTGGATTCAATGACTAAGCAGGTAACGGTATGTAGTGTCTCTACTTTAAAGAGTCCTCTCCTGCTGATGTTCAGGTGTGTATCAGTATGTAGTGTCTCTACTTTAAAGAGTCCTCTCCTGCTGATGTTCAGGTGTATATCGGTATGTAGTGTCTCTACTTTAAAGAGTCCTCTCCTGCTGATGTTCAGGTGTATATCAGTATGTAGTGTCTCCACTTTAAAGAGTCCTCTCCTGCTGATGATCAGGTGTATATCAGTATGTAGTATCTCTACTTTAAAGAGTCCTCTCCTGCTGATGTTCAGGTGTATATCAGTATGTAGTGTCTCTACTTTAAAGAGTCCTCTCCTGCTGATGTTCAGGTGTATATCAGTATGTAGTGTCTCTACTTTAAAGAGTCCTCTCCTGCTGATGTTCAGGTGTATATCAGTATGTAGTGTCTCTACTTTAAAGAGTCCTCTCCTGCTGATGTTCAGGTGTATATCAGTATGTAGTGTCTCTACTTTAAAGAGTCCTCTCCTGCTGATGTTCAGGTGTATATCAGTATGTAGTGTCTCTACTTTAAAGAGTCCTCTCCTGCTGATGTTCAGGTGTATATCAGTATGTAGTGTCTCTACTTTAAAGAGTCCTCTCCTGATGATGTTCAGGTGTATATCAGTATGTAGTGTCTCTACTTTAAAGAGTCCTCTCCTGCTGATGTTCAGGTGTATATCAGTATGTAGTGTCTCTACTTTAAAGAGTCCTCTCCTGCTGATGTTCAGGTGTATATCAGTATGTAGCGTCTCTACTTTAAAGAGTCCTCTCCTGCTGATGTTCAGGTGTATATCAGTATGTAGCGTCTCTGCTTTAAAGAGTCCTCTCCTGCTGATGTTCAGGTGTATATCAGTATGTAGTGTCTCTACTTTAAAGAGTCCTCTCCTGCTGATGTTCAGGTGTATATCAGTATGTAGTGTCTCTACTTTAAAGAGTCCTCTCCTGCTGATGTTCAGGTGTATATCAGTATGTAGTGTCTCTACTTTAAAGAGTCCTCTCCTGCTGATGTTCAGGTGTATATCAGTATGTAGTGTCTCTACTTTAAAGAGTCCTCTCCTGCTGATGTTCAGGTGTATATCAGTATGTAGTGTCTCTACTTTAAAGAGTCCTCTCCTGCTGATGTTCAGGTGTATATCAGTATGTAGTGTCTCTACTTTAAAGAGTCCTCTCCCGCTGATGTGCAGGTGTATATCAGTATGTAGTGTCTCTACTTTAAAGAGTCCTCTCCTGCTGATGTTCAGGTGTATATCAGTATGTAGTGTCTCTACTTTAAAGAGTCCTCTCCTGCTGATGTTCAGGTGTATATCAGTATGTAGTGTCTCTACTTTAAAGAGTCCTCTCCTGCTGATGTTCAGGTGTATATCAGTATGTAGTGTCTCTACTTTAAAGAGTCCTCTCCTGCTGATGTTCAGGTGTATATCAGTATGTAGTGTCTCTACTTTAAAGAGTCCTCTCCTGCTGATGTTCAGGTGTATATCAGTATGTAGCGTCTCTACTTTAAAGAGTCCTCTCCTGCTGATGTTCAGGTGTATATCAGTATGTAGTGTCTCTGCTTTAAATAGTCCTCTCCTGCTGATGTTCAGGTGTATATCAGTATGTAGTGTCTCTACTTTAAAGAGTCCTCTCCTGCTGATGTTCAGGTGTATATCAGCATGTAGTGTCTCTACTTTAAAGAGTCCTCTCCTGCTGATGTTCAGGTGTATATCAGTATGTAGTGTCTCTACTTTAAAGAGTCCTCTCCTGCTGATGTTCAGGTGTATATCAGTATGTAGTGTCTCTGCTTTAAAGAGTCCTCTCCTGCTGATGTTCAGGTGTATATCAGTATGTAGTGTCTCAACAACTAGTACCACAAGCATCACTACCAGGTCAACCAGCTTAGAAATGTCCCGCCCACTTTATCCTATCATGTACAATATGTTGGAGCGCTAGCCAATAGGAGCAGACTTACTTCCTGGCTTTGGGAGGTGTAGGTGTTGGAGGTGGGGGCGTCGGGGGGCCATCTTTGCGAGGTCGGCCCCTGGAGCGCCTCTCGAAGGCGGGGCTTGTGGCGGCTTCTTTGGCCAGCTGAGCGCTGCGTCCGGCCCGCGTGACGGGGGGCAACGGGCCGCGGTCCCGAGGCTCCTGGGGAGGAGCCTCAGACGGCATTCTGGGTAATAAACACAAGACAGAGAGGTCAGGGGTCAGGTGTGATTCAGGGGAAGAGACATATCTGTAATTTGTTTCATTTAAGTAGTGAGTAAGCCGGTCCTGCACGACCCTCTAAATAATTTGTAGACAAGTTACCTCTCTTAATATCTGCAGATCACTTTAATTAAAAATATTATAGTACTACACATACATATGATATTTGTATATATCTTGTGTACATGTGTATATATATATATATATATATATATCTGTGTAGGATATTACAAGTACTATAAGAGCTTCTACTACTACTACTACTAATAGCATTACTACTACTACTAAATAAGACAGTCCTGCACGACCCTCCGAATATTTTGCACATTTGTACACAAGCTACCTCTCTGAATATCTGCAGACCACTTTAATTAAAAATATTATTATATACTTCACATTATATGATATTTACAAAAAAGGACATAAATATTCCTGTTATTTGATATTTCATATATATATATATATATATACATATATGTCTGTGTCTGTGTAATGTTCACTATATGATATTTACAGGAACCAACATATAACATAGATCTAGTCAATTATACACATTTTTAATGAAGAAACATGAGTATTTTCAAACTGTTGTGTCATGTATTAGTAGTTTCACACAAGTAGTATTGTACTTGGAGCAGTATTTATACAGAGTGGTTTTACTTCTACTACTACTACTACTACTATCAATAATATTACTACTACTAGAGCTAATACTATCACTAATATTACTACTACTAATACTACTACTAATAATACTACTACTACTACTACTACTACTATCACTAATATTACTACTACTACTACTACTACTAATAATAATAATAATAATACTACTATCAATAATAATACTACTATCACTAATATTACTACTATCACTAATATCACTACTACTACTAGAGCTATTACAAGTACTATTAGAGCTATTCCTGCTACTACTACTGAATGAATACTTTATACTAACAGAGTATTTTGCAGTATTGTATCACACGTTTTGATCAAATACACCAAGCTGATTCCCTGTCTGTGTAAACTAACCAATAAAGTTTGAAATGACATGAAGTAGGAACAATTTGGATCAATATGAAAGTGCTAACTGGACAAAAATCACAATGACTCCATCTGTATATATTGCATTATTGATATTTAATGTATTTAATGCATCGTCCATGTTAATAATATCCTACTTCTATATAGTAGTAGCTGTATTTGGCCCTTCATAGGGTTTATTTCACAGATATACATCTTCCACTGTCAGTATGTATATATTTAACTTTAAAGTCCTTTTTTATTTCCTATTTTGAGATATATTTAATGTTTAAATCCATGTATTTCCATGTTCACATCATATGTAATGCTTTGTTTACATGCTGCTGTGACGAAAATACAAATATAGTATACTGTACGTGTTTATTAGCTACATCTATATTTTATGTAATTAATTAACTATATCTTAAATGTTATAACATCTTTCTTAACATATAGTTTTGTAATTGTTTTGTACTTATCTCTCAACGTCTCTTCCCTAACTGTGTTTATGTTTATTGACCCTATTTCAGATGTTTGTGTTTTATGTTCACGTCTATTTGTGTACATGTTCACGTCATGTGCAATGCTTAGTTTACCTGCAAAACATGTCCCAATACGGATCAATAAAGTAAATACTGTCTTATCTGTATAGTAGAAACCGAGCAGTTAGCAGTTAGCCGTTAGCTTCCTCTATCTATCTTAGCATTAGCATTAGCTAGCATGTAAGCTACCTTCGCACCGTCCAGTTTGCTGATCACTTCTCTGTTAGCTTGTAGCATCAGCTAGCATGCTAAATGCTATCAGAAAGCAGCTCCAACGCGCCTTTATTCGTCGCTTTATGTAAACATTGCAAGTATAAATTGATACAGAAACACAAGCGGGGATTAAAAGCTGGACACGAGTGGAGATAGAGGGAGGAAAAGCCTTCTTACTGATTTGATGCAATTCTCTTTTTCCTCTCCAGCTTTGCAGCTTCAACTTAAAACCGATCAGTTTAAACTCTCTTCCCGGGAGAAAACCTCGGGTCACGAGTTTGCCATATCGACACGATCACAACAAACATTTCCCGGGAAGAAGTGGAGGCGAAAAAGCAGGTTTTAGAGCTGAAAAACTGGCGAAAAAAATTAAAGTTGAAGCGGTCGCTCCGTCATGGAGGCCATGTTTGGGAGCGACCGAAGCACCGCCTCCTGTCAGCAAGCAGCAGGAGAAGAAGTAGGGCCGAAGAAACCCGAATACTACTCACTGTGGGGAGTACATCTAACTGTGTAACTGTAAATATAACTATAAAACTGTAAGAAATAAAGAAATGCGAAGTTAAATCCATCTTTAGATATTTTATCCTTGTGTCTCACAGTTGTTTTATGTAAAGAAACTGCCATAAAAATATATATTTCCACTATTTTATTATATTTAACAGAGTATTCCTACACACTGGTAAAGTAGAAGTACTCAGATCTCATACTTGAGTAAAAGTAGAAGTACTCAGATCTTGAGTAAAAGTAGAAGTACTCAGATCTCATACTTGAGTAAAAGTACTCAGATCTCGTACTTGAGTAAAAGTACTCAGATATTTACTTGAGTAAAAGTAGAAGTACTCGGATCTTGTACTTGAGTAAAAGTAGAAGTATTCAGATCTCGTACTTGAGTAAAAGTAGAAGTACTCAGATCTTGAGTAAAAGTAGAAGTACTCAGATCTCATACTTGAGTAAAAGTACTCAGATCTCGTACTTGAGTAAAAGTACTCAGATATTTACTTGAGTAAAAGTAGAAGTACTCGGATCTTGTACTTGAGTAAAAGTAGAAGTACTCAGATCTTGTACTTGAGTAAAAGTAGAAGTACTCAGATCGTGTACTTCAGTAAAAGTAGAAGTACTCCGATCTTGAGTAAAAGTAGAAGTACTCAGATCGTGTACTTGAGTAAAAATAGAAGTACTCAGATCTTGTACTTCAGTAAAAGTAGAAGTACCAGAGTGTATGAATACTCTGTTACAGTAAAAGTACTCGTTGTGCAGATTGGTCCGTTTCAGAATAATATATAAATATGTTTTATAATGATTGATCATTAAAGGTGCAGCTAGCTGGGTTTTCTGTTCGTGAGGTAAAAAGTGTGTCTGACCCCGCGGAGGGATCTGCAGGAGGGCTGCTCTGGTGATGCGGTTTCTGTCATCAGACCGGAAGTCCCGGAGTGGAGCGCGAGGAGCCGGACTCACGCTGCACGTGCCCCAAACATACAGCCTTTATTAATTAATTCATTATATAAACAATAATAAGATCAATTCTAGATATAATATATAATTATTTAATTATAACAGTTAAATAAAGCTCACAATAGCATTAATAATTAACAATAGTCATTATAAAACGAGTAAAATATATTAAAAAAAATGTAATAATTATAATAATAGACATTAATAACCATTTCAAATATATAATACATATTTTAATAAATGTATTCTTTGCTGCCGATGTATCTGGGACTCCCTGCTGTGCAGCGGAAACCTGATACAAATAGAAACACCTGCTGGATCACAGCTGTATTACAGCTTTATTGACAAATGCATGTAAACAATAACTCAAATATACAAAAAAAAAAAAACGGGTTCTCCTGCAGATCCCAAACCGCTCAGATAAACTCCACCCCAGCGTCTGTTATGCAGAAGGAGCTGCTCCTGTACGACTTGGTTTTAGAAGAAGAGGAAGAGGAAGAGGAGGAAGAGGAGGTGCAGTGAACCGTGAACATCTGACGTCTTTTTGGTTCCCTGTTGTTGGCGGCCATGTTTGTAGTTTCCTTGGAGCAGAGCAGCCGGTGGGCGACGAGACGCTGCCAGGGGCGGCAGAGGAACGGCCTGTCGATGTCCGAGGAGGAAGAGGAAGAGGAGGAGGAAAAAGAGGAGGGTCCACTGTAGTTCCTCCTGATGGCGTGGCAGGTGGCGAAGACGGTGATCCGGAAATCCCTGAGAGGAAGAACCACAGACGACATTTTACAGTGAACCCAACACAGTGTTAGAGAATAGTAGGCCAATAGAACCACCTAAAACTCCTCTGGAACCTCTGGAACCTCTGGTAGCACCTAAAGGACCCTTTAACCACCTACAGGTATCGCAAGGAATCTCTTTATTGACCAATACAACGACATAAGGGACCTACAGAACCACACAGAGCACCACTATTACCCCTATAGTCCTGCCAAAAAGACATCTAGAACCTTCTAAATAAGCACTAGAACCTCCTAAAAGCCCTATAGTCCTGCTATAAAGACCCCTATAGTCCCCCTAAAAGTCCTTTGGAACTGCCAAAATGACCTCTAGAACCTCCTAAAACCCCTTTAGAACCCCCTAAAAGTCCTTTAGAACTGCCAAAATGACCTCTAGAACCCCCTAAAACCCCTTTCGAACTGCCAAAATGACCTCTAGAACCTCCTAAAACCCCTCTAGAACTGCCAAAATGACCTCTAGAACCTCCTAAAACCCCTTTAGAACTGCCAAAATGACCTCTAGAACCTCCTAAAAGCCCTATAGTCCTGCTATAAAGACCCCTAGAACCTCATAAAAGCCCTTTAGAACTGCCAAAATGACCTCTAGAACCTCCTCAAAGCCCTTTAGAACCTCCTAAATGACCTCTAGAACCCCCTAAAGCCCCTTTAGAACCCCCTAAAAGTCCTTTAGAACTGCCAAAATGACCTCTAGAACCTCCTAAAACCCCTTTAGAACCCCCTAAAAGTCCTTTAGAACTGCCAAAATGACCTCTAGAACCCCCTAAAACCCCTCTAGAACCCCTAAAAGAAGAACCTGAGCAGTCGTCCCAGCAGCTCGGCACACTTGCTGAGTTTCTCTTCCTGCTTGGTGACGCTGGTCCCGCCCTCGCAGCGGTCCGGCCAATAGAAAGCGGAGATGCTGTCGATGAGCAGCAGGGCGACGCGGGGTCGAGAGGTCAAGGTCGTCTCCAGGAAGTGGAGGGTGAGGAGCAGCTGGGAGGAAGAGGAGCAATGGACGACGAGGAGGCGAGAGAGACAGGAACCCAACAGCTCTTCATCAGAACCAGAGGAGGAAGAGGAGGAGCGAGCTGCAGAGAGGAGAGCGGTTCAGTGCATGTGAATGGTCTGCAAAGGCTCAAATCCTGCGTCAAAATGTCAACAAACGTCCCAAAAAGTTCCAAGAAAATGTGGTAAACCCCCAACTGAAGTAGAAGGATTCTACCATTGTTTTTTTATTAAAAGCACACCTGTGACTACCTGACACTTGAATGCTTCTTCTTCGTTGGTGCGTACCTGCGTTCAGCCTGCTGTCCAGGATGCTGACTAGTCTTAACATGTCCAGACTATAATCGGTGTCCATGAACACAACGTCCACCTCCAGCCCTCCGGCGCTCAGAGGCAGCAGACAGCGACTCAGCAGGTGGTACAGGAGCTCCGTCTTACCTGGGGAGGAAACTCTCATTAAATCATGGGCATTCATTTATGTTAGAAAAATCTCACTCGTCACTCATTCTGACGTTCTCAAAATGTTGACTTTTTTTATTTTTATTACTTTTTCTCCATATATTTTTTTGAAAATCTCATGTTTACTTTTTCTGAAAATCTCAAAATTGAGACTTATTGTCATGAACACAGCTACAGTTGGGCCTTTGTGATCATGTTACTCTGATATTGGAAGAGGACATTCAGTGTTTCCCAACAGAACCCTCGTGTTTATACTCTATATATATATTCTATTAGATTGTTCACTTTTTCATTTCCGTGAACCCTGGCCAGGCTCACACTTCTTGTTTATTTGTGTGGATGTATAATGGCGCTTTTCCACTGCAGCACCGCTTCTTGTTGCTTTTCCACTAGGGCTAGTTCCGGCTCAGGGCGACTTCTTCACCTTTTTTCTGGCCCTCCAAAATCCAGGTTCTAACAACAACCGGGCCGAGTATGCTAAACTAGTGACGTAAACACTCTCGACTGCTGATTGGTCAGAGAGAATCGCTGGCAAGGGGGGGCAACAACTACAACAACATGAACATATTTGACCGTGATTTAATTGTAATACATGTTTCAGTAAAAACCATGAATTAATGCTTTGTCAAGTCTGCAGACAGACGGCAGGGGAAACACCTTTTAATATGCTTGTTTTCTAAATGGAGATTGGCTAAGCTAACGCAATATATGCTCCGACCGTCCACACTCACAACAACGGCCTACAGACATAAATAAAGCAGCGACTGTATTCACCATGACACAGGCAGTCTGTGGTTTGTACTTGTTTAACTTTGGTCTAGTCTCTGAACAGATATGAGGAGCTGTGAGCTCTGAGTGCTAACAGCTAACGGCTGTGTTGGTTTTGTGTGTTTCGCATTGAAGATGACGTCACGGCAGTTTTATGCAGCGTCGCTCCGCCCGCCGAACAGCCGATCGCTCCGCCTACACTGCGTTACCATAGTTACCGCCCCAGCTACTAAACTGTAATGGAGACGCAGCATAAAGTGAGCCTGGCCTACCAAGGCCTAACCATACCGTGCTAAGCCGTGCGAGGTCCTGCAGGGGAAAAGCGCCTTTAGAGTCAAAGGTTTCTATCTCTCTCTCTCAATAAGTCAGAGTGTTTCAATGCGTGTGAGCCTGTTAGAGTATGATCACATGTGACCTCACCTGTCCCCTCTGATCCGTACAGCTCCACCACCTCACCTGTCCAACACAGTCAATCATCAATCATCAATCATCAATCATCAGCCTCCAGTTTATCACTTTGAGTTTTGGTTAATTGTCATGTGACGTCTCTGTGGAGGAAACTCTTCAGAGACACTAGCCTCGTCTCAATACCCCTCCTCGACTCCTCCTTCCCCTCACTCGCGTCCCTTCCTTGCGTCTTAGCTCCGCCTCCGTAAGATGCGAGCGAGAGACACGAGGAGGTGACGCGAGGACAGAGGAGTCCTCAGGTATTAATTGGGATGTCCTTGTTCACTCAAACGTCACTCTTAAACGACGTCTGTTAATGATGACATGTGCACAGCTGTATCCCCTCTCATCGGGCTTAACTGAATAACCTTTAGAACCTTTAGAACCTTTAGAACCGGCCCATTTGTTGTTAAATATGTATTTAAATGATGAATCTTTCTCTTGTTAGTCAAGGAATTCAATGTATGATGGTTGGTCCTGCTTTTGTGTTCCGTTTTGGTGTAAAATGTACATTTCAATAAAATTATAATTATAATAATGTGAAAGCTTTTACTCTGAACATGTGTGTCCTGTAGATCCCCACATTCACCACAAACCCACATTCAGGACTGTGCATTTTAAATAATTTAACTACTCAATATTTTAACACAAAACAAAACAAATAATTGTTATTTATCAAGATCTAGCCATTTATGAAATAGCTTTCTTAATAGCTATGTTTTAGTGACGTTCAACATCATTAAACATGACTTAAATTGTTAGTATAACCTTAAGAAATGAATTGCACATAATAATTCCCACGGAGCTGTGAGCACTTAGACATTTATGTGACGCTTTTCCACTCATTCTTCCAGTTCTCCGTTTTCCTCTCTTGAAATCGACCAGCTGTGAAGGTGGGGGCGGGGCCAGCTGTGAAGGTGGGGGCGGGGCCAGCTGTGAAGGTGGGGGCGGGGCCAGCTGTGAAGGTGGGGGCGGGGCTTTGATACGCGAGTAGTGAAAACACTTCCGCGTAGTCTGCTCTCGTGTATCCTCCCTTTCGTCTCCTCCCGCACCCCTCCTCCCTCACCCCTCCTCGACTCCTCCGTGTACATTTCAGCTATTGGGACATCCTTCAAAATGGCGTGTCTTGATCGATTTCCGGGTCAAGTCCCGGAGGAGGGGAAGAGAGGAGTCGAGGAGGGGTATTGAGACGAGGCTATAGAGAGATGATTCTTGGACAAAGTTTGTCTTTTGTTAGATTTAATAAAGTAATAAAGAAAGTCAGTATAAAGTGAGATGGATCTGAAGTGCAGGAAATAAGACGTAGAAGTAGAAGATCTTGTACTTGAGTAGAAGTAGAAGTACACAGGTCCTACATCCCATCATTAAACCCTAAACACCCTTTAACCCGTTTGTAAATCCTCTTTTCACTTCCTTTGCCTCCTGAAATGTAAACCCTTACCATCTGTCTCTGTTAAACACACAATGTGTGTAATGTTGTAACAATACCATTGAACAGAGTACAAGGCAATCAGAGTATAAGTATGATGTATGTCAACAAGGACCATGCAGAAGAGATGATGCCAGATTACAGCTCATAGCTCATTTCCTGAGGCAGTCGGAGAATCAGACTACATGTTTTAAATGATTATATGATCATCAACAGGAAGTGGTTTTTCTCACCGTTTTCAGGTCCTCCGTCTCCAGGAAACAGTTTTTTCTCGATGTCCTTCAGACAGCGACGAGCCTCCAGACGGGCGAACAGCTGCAGACACATCACACACTGATTATATACAGAAACACAACACTCCTCCTCAGACTCAAGAGGAACAGCGTGAGACCGGTCGAGGTTATACGGAGACCTGGGAGAGGAGGGGGTTATCCCAGTTCAAGACTTTGCTTGTGTTTCTACCTGCTTCTTCTCTACCTGTGTTTCTACCTGCTTCTTCTCTACCTGTGTTTCTACCTGCTTCTTCTCTACCTGTGTTTCTACCTGCTTCTTCTCTACCTGTGTTTCTACCTGCTTCTTCTCTACCTGTGTTTCTACCTGCTTCTTCTCTACCTGTGTTTCTACCTGCTTCTTCTCTACCTGTGTTTCTACCTGCTTCTTCTCTACCTGTGTTTCTACCTGCTTCTTCTCTACCTGTGTTTCTACCTGCTTCTTCTCTACCTGTGTTTCTACCTGCTTCTTCTCTACCTGTGTTTCTCCCTGCTTCTTCTCTACCTGTGTTTCTACCTGCTTCTTCTCTACCTGTGTTTCTACCTGCTTCTTCTCTACCTGTGTTTCTACCTGCTTCTTCTCTACCTGTGTTTCCAGGATCCCTCTATTTGTCCCATAGAGGGGGACATTTACAGAGTTAGAGCAAAAGTAAAGAGCCACATATGAAGGAAGAGGCATGGATAAATGAAGATAACAACATACCTTAGTGTAGCATGTAGCTAACCCTCACCAACAGACCTTAGTGTTGCATGTAGCTAACCCTCACCAACAGACCTTAGTGTAGCATGTAGCTAACCCTCACCAACAGACCTTAGTGTTGCATGTAGCTAACCCTCACCAACAGACCTTAGTGTTGCATGTAGCTAACCCTCACCAACAGACCTTAGTGTTGCATGTAGCTAACCCTCACCAACAGACCTTAGTGTTGCATGTAGCTAACCCTCACCAACAGACCTTAGTGTAGCATGTAGCTAACCCTCACCAACAGACCTTAGTGTTGCATGTAGCTAACCCTCACCAACAGACCTTAGTGTTGCATGTAGCTAACCCTCACCAACAGACCTTAGTGTTGCATGTAGCTAACCCTCACCAACAGACCTTAGTGTTGCATGTAGCTAACCCTCACCAACAGACCTTAGTGTAGCATGTAGCTAACCCTCACCAACAGACCTTAGTGTAGCATGTAGCTAACCCTCACCAACAGACCTTAGTGTAGCATGTAGCTAACCCTCACCAACAGACCTTAGTGTTGCATGTAGCTAACCCTCACCAACAGACCTTAGTGTTGCATGTAGCTAACCCTCACCAACAGACCTTAGTGTAGCATGTAGCTAACCCTCACCAACAGACCTTAGTGTTGCATGTAGCTAACCCTCACCAACAGACCTTAGTGTTGCATGTAGCTAACCCTCACCAACAGACCTTAGTGTAGCATGTAGCTAACCCTCACCAACAGACCTTAGTGTTGCATGTAGCTAACCCTCACCAACAGACCTTAGTGTAGCATGTAGCTAACCCTCACCAACAGACCTTAGTGTTGCATGTAGCTAACCCTCACCAACAGACCTTAGTGTAGCATGTAGCTAACTCTCACCAACAGACCTTAGTGTTGCATGTAGCATGTAGCTAACCCTCACCAACAGACCTTAGTGTTGCATGTAGCTAACCCTCACCAACAGACCTTAGTGTTGCATGTAGCATGTAGCTAACCCTCACCAACAGACCTTAGTGTTGCATGTAGCATGTAGCTAACCCTCACCAACAGACCTTAGTGTTGCATGTAGCTAACCCTCACCAACAGACCTTAGTGTTGCATGTAGCTAACCCTCACAAACAGACCTTAGTGTTGCATGTAGCTAACCCTCACCAACAGACCTTAGTGTAGCATGTAGCTAACCCTAACCCTGGATAAAGACAGAAATGAACCAGAAAGCAGATCATTCTGATGTGTTCATGGATTCATCCAGAGATTCTTAAAGATTAAAACGATGGTTAAATATGTTGTTGTTGTTGTTGTTTACTTAAATCTATTTGCTTTGATGTTGTGCCTTTCAGATCTGAACGGGACAAAGATGTTTGAATAAAGTCTGGATTGTATAAATGTAAGGATTAGCATGATGTTCATTATCAAACTAAAGCACTTTAACTGTTAAACTTATTTCACAGATAAACGTGTACTTCCTGCAAAGGGAAGTAATCACGTAACGCTGCCGCTAAAACGCAGATATGTTACTTAATATGCGTTTATTAATCATATGTTGTTGTTAGAAACACGTGTTGTTTTTTACCTGAGCTCCACTTTCAGTCATTTCAGCTGCATGATCAAAACAAAGCACTTCCGGGTTTCGTTTAGCGTAACGGACCAATGGGAGGAGCTACAGGAGTGAGAGGAGCGCGCTGACATGTAGGCACAATCCCAAACCACGCCCTACACCCTACCCCTACACACTCCCCCTCCGTGGAGTGCCACTCTCAGCTCAACGAGGCTCCCTCCTGTCAGATGGAGGGAGCTTGGAGTTGCTATAGCAACTCCAACAATTGGCCTAGCAACGGCTTAGCAACCCCATTCTTTTGTTATGAAAATGTCTATATTTATACACATTCTCGCGAGGTCTATCTGGGGTCGTTGTAAGTTAAAGCGCGAACTGTTACTTGGCTAATGTTGTTATAATTCTCTCAGTATGTGAACACAGATCGAAAATGGAAAGATTTGTCACAAGTCAGCGTAAACGACCGCGATCTCCAACGGAGCCGGTCCAGCCGGACAACCCTGCTATCCACAAGGATCCCGATGTTCACTCTAATGAAAACCGGGAGGATTGGGACCACGAAGAACAGGTGCCCCCGCCAACTGACCCGCTGCACCCGCAGCAGCAGGACCAGCTAGCTGCTACCACGAGCTGCGGTGGAACTAGCGCTGCTCCGCTCCACACCGTAATTGACACCAGCCAGTCAGCCTGTGATGGACCAAGACGTCCTATACTGAGAAAATACCCGACCAAGAAGTACGGACTGCAAATGCGGTCATTCAATAGCCGATGGTACGAGCAATATACTTGGCTCGAGTACTCAGTGACTATGGACAGTGTATTTTGTTTTGCCTGCAGGCATTTTGCTCACGAAGGACGCCGGTTCCATAAAGAAACCGCCTTTACCCATGACGGATTTAGCACCTGGGTTAGAGCAAAGCAGTCATTCATTACACATGATGTGAGTGGTGGACATAAATACGCCATGGATGCATGGTCTGAATTTAAATTAAGGAAAGAGAGTGGCTCAAAAATCAGCAACGCACTCAGCGAGGGACATTCACAAACTGTATGTGAAAACAGGGAATATATGCGGGCAGCTGTGGAAGCATTGCGTTACACTGCGTGTCAAACCATTGCACAACGAGGGCATAGGGAGAGTGGAGCATCAAACAGGGGGAACTTCATCGAACTTTTAGACCTGATTGGCAAGTTTGACAAAACTGTGGCAAAAAAAATATCCGATAATCCGAGAAATGCAAAGTACACACACCACGACATACAAGATGAGCTAATTGAGCTGATGTCAAATATGGTCAGGGATCAAATGAGTGGGGAAGTACAGGAAGCTGGAGTGTTTGCACTGATGGTGGATGAGAGCAAAGACGTGAGGCAAAAGGAGCAGGTGTCTGTGGCAGTGCGGTATTTACATAACGATGGCATACACGAGGAGTTCCTTCACTTCACCCCAGCTGATGGACTAGACGCTGATTCACTTTTGACAACGATCAAACAGACGCTCAGTAAATGCAACATTGATCACAACATGTGCATTGGCCAATGCTACGACGGTGCCGCTGTCATGTCGGGGTGTAATAACGGTGTGCAGGAGAGATTTCGGGAGGAGGTGCCACAGGCCCTTTATGTACATTGCCATGCCCACCGGCTACATTTAGTTTTAGTTGACTGTGTCAAGAATGTAAGACCAGCAGGGGATTTTTTTGAAGTTGTGCAGATGCTGTATAATTTCTTTTCTGGCTCTGTCGTGCACAACATTTTCCATAAAAAACAAAAGGAACTTGAACCAACAGAAAAGCCGGTTGAACTAAAAAAGCTGTCAGACCCTAGATGGGCTTGTCAGTATTCAGCACTGTGGGCCATTCAGAAAACACTGCCAGCTATCTATGCCACACTCGATGAGGTTATTATCACGCAGTCAAACGCTCGCAGGAAGACAGAAGCTCGAGCAGTGAAGGCACTGATAGACGGTCACTTTGCTGTGCAACTCACTCTATTTGAGGATATGTTTCGGGCCACCAAATTATTGTCTGACCATTTACAGTCCCCAGATCTGCAACTGGCATCTGCTACGGATCTTGTTGAGTCGGTAATTACATCCCTCTCCGAAAAGCGAAACGAAAAATCATGGAATGAAATTTTGGACAAAGCACAAGCCCTCTCCACTAAGACTGGCATCCTCGTCCAGTTGAGACAAGAGCGACGTCAGACTCAGCCTGCATGCCACCTACAGGGGTTTGTAGTTGATGCTCCAACAGGAAAACTTCCACCACTCACCTCCTCTGATGACATCCGAAAGCACTGCTACTACCCTGTCATTGATAGACTTGTCAATGAAATGAAAAGGCGGTTTTCGTCTGAATCTTGTGGTGTTCTACAGGGCACGTCTGCCTTAAATCCAACACATAAGTCATTCCTTGAGATGGAGCACCTATCACCCATGGCCCAGTATTATGGGGTAAAAACGGACAACCTGTCTGCAGAACTGCACCAAGTGCGACGGCTCCTTGACCGAAAAGAGCAGGGACCAACTGTGAAAACCACGCACGAATTTCTCTCCCTTCTCCGGCCATACAAGGACGTATTTATTGATCTGCACAGACTTGTGTGTATATCGGTCACACTGCCTGTCACGTCTGCAACCTGCGAACGCAGCTTTTCTTGTTTACAGCGTGTCAAAAACTACATGAGGAGCAACAGCGGGGACTTAAGGAATAGCAATTTGGCTTTGCTGTCCATCAATGCAGAACGAGCACGAGCCCTCGATGAGCACGAGATCATAGATGCCTTTGCTTTGAACCACAACAACAGATGCATTGTCCTGCTCTGACCCATTGGTGAGTGGCTCTGCTACGTGTGTGTGTGTGTGTGTGTGTGTGTGTGTGTGTGTGTGTGTGTGTGTGTGTGTGTGTGTGTGTGGTGATGAGGTTAAATGCCACAGCATGCCAGTTGAAACAGTGAACGATCGCTATTGTGTACGCTTAGGGTGTAATGGTATTATACACAAATATTGTAGGAGCACAGAAACAGTGTTCAAATTCTGCTTTTACAAACTTATTTTGGTTGTGCTTACCTTGCAAAGTCATGTTATAAGTGTCAAAGGAATGTTTTATTGTAAATATTAATGATAATATTGTAACGTGTCCAAGTTAATAGTTATTTCAGTTATCAGATGTGCAGTTTAGTACATTTGTAAAGTTATTTAGGCAATGCTGTTGGTGGGAGTTAGGGAGAGACCGCCCCTTCCAAGTGTGCGTGTGCGTTTTCCGGTGTGTGTGTAGGGAGTAGAGACGGTAGGAGTTGTGTTGGAGTGTGGGGAAAAGTCATAATGAGTGTTATACTATTGATTGGTTCTGTAAGGCGTGGCTGTGGCCGTCAATACCATAAAATAAAGAGAACGTTTTCGACATTGAAGGCTCGTGATCTGTGATCTTGAATAGCGGTGAACGCGACAATATTCAGGCTCGTGCTTGGCCCACTGGTATTGTTTGTTTATTTATTTTTTTAAATGAACTAGCAACGCCGTGCTGTCATATAGCAACTGCTAAGCTACTGCAGCAAAACAATCCTGGCGCCGCCCATGCTCAGATATTGTACTTGAGTAAAAGTAGCACTGAGTAAAAGTAGCAGTGATCTTATACTTGAGTAAAAATGCACTTTTTGTATGTTTGACTTTATAAATGATATATTTTGATAATTTAATACCAACATTTCTTTTAAAATATCTTTAAATCATCCTCTTTTGTAAATGTCTAGGTGATATATGAGTGTGTTTAAATATCTGGACCTGAAGCTGAAACAGAAACACTTTGTCATTAAAAGTTTATTAAACCTGTTCAACAATAAATACATCTGATATAAAACACTTTCACAACAACATCAGACATCTCATCTGACCTGACCTGTCAATCAAGTGATCGACCAATCAGAAGAGGCGCTGAAGTCTGACAAAGCACGATAAGAGGGTCACATGACCTGTCTGTCTCTCTGTATGACCTGTCTGTCTCTCTGAATGACCTGTCTGTCTCTCTATCGCCCGTCTGTCTCTCTGTATCACCTGTGTGTCTCTCTGTATCACCTGTCTGTCTCTCTGTATCACCTGTCTGTCTCTCTCTATCACCTGTCTGTCTCTCTGTATCACCTGTGTGTCTCTCTGTATCACCTGTCTGTCTCTCTGTATCACCTGTCTGTCTCTCTCTATCACCTGTCTGTCTCTCTCTATCACCTGTCTGTCTCTGTATCACCTGTCTGTCTCTCTGTATCACCTGTCTGTCTCTCTCTATCACCTGTGTGTCTCTCTGTATCACCTGTCTGTCTCTCTGTATCACCTGTCTGTCTCTCTCTATCACCTGTCTGTCTCTCTGTATCACCTGTGTGTCTCTCTGTATCACCTGTCTGTCTCTCTGTATCACCTGTCTGTCTCTCATCTGTCTGTCTCTCTGTATCACCTGTCCGTCTCTCATCTGTCTGTCTCTCTGTATCACCTGTGTGTCTCTCTGTATGTCTCTCTCTATCACCTGTCTGTCTCTCTCTATCACCTGTCTGTCTCTCTCTATCACCTGTGTGTCTCTCTGTCTGTCTCTCTCTATCACCTGTCTGTCTCTCTCTATCACCTGTCTGTCTCTCTCTATCACCTGTCTGTCTCTCTGTATCACCTGTGTGTCTCTCTGTCTGTCTCTCTGTATCACCTGTCTGTCTCTCTCTATCACCTGTCTGTCTCTCTCTATCACCTGTCTGTCTCTCTGTATCACCTGTGTGTCTCTCTGTCTGTCTCTCTGTATCACCTGTCTGTCTCTCTCTATCACCTGTCTGTCTCTCTGTATCACCTGTGTGTCTCTCTGTCTGTCTCTCTGTATCACCTGTCTGTCTCTCTCTATCACCTGTCTGTCTCTCTGTATCACCTGTCTGTCTCTCTGTATCACCTGTGTGTCTCTCTGTCTCTCTGTCTGTCTCTCTGTATCACCTGTCTGTCTCTCTGTATCACCTGTCTGTCTCTCTGTATCACCTGTCTGTCTCTCTGTATCACCTGTCTGTCTGTCTCTATCACCTGTCTGTCTCTCTCTATCACCTGTCTGTCTCTCTCTATCACCTGTCTGTCTCTCTGTATCACCTGTCTGTCTCTCTGTATCACCTGTCTGTCTCTCTCTATCACCTGTGTGTCTCTCTCTATCACCTGTCTGTCTCTCTCTATCACCTGTCTGTCTCTCTGTATCACCTGTCTGTCTCTCTGTATCACCTGTCTGTCTCTCTCTATCACCTGTCTGTCTCTCTGTATCACCTGTCTGTCTCTCTCTATCACCTGTCTGTCTCTCTGTATCACCTGTCTGTCTCTCTCTATCACCTGTCTGTCTCTCTCTATCACCTGTCTGTCTCTCTGTATCACCTGTCTGTCTCTCTCTATCACCTGTCTGTCTCTCTGTATCACCTGTCTGTCTCTCTCTATCACCTGTCTGTCTCTCTCTATCACCTGTCTGTCTGTCTCTATCACCTGTCTGTCTCTCTGTATCACCTGTCTGTCTCTCTCTATCACCTGTCTGTCTCTCTCTATCACCTGTCTGTCTCTCTGTATCACCTGTCTGTCTGTCTCTACACCTGTCTGTCTGTCTCTACACCTGTCTGTCTCTCTCTACACCTGTCTGTCTCTCTGTATCACCTGTCTGTCTGTCTCTATCACCTGTCTGTCTCTCTCTATCACCTGTCTGTCTCTCTGTATCACCTGTCTGTCTGTCTGTATCACCTGTCTGTCTCTCTGTATCACCTGTCTGTCTCTCTCTATCACCTGTCTGTCTCTCTGTATCACCTGTCTGTCTCTCTGTATCACCTGTCTGTCTCTCTGTCTGTCTCTCTCTATCACCTGTCTGTCTCTCTGTATCACCTGTCTGTCTCTCTCTATCACCTGTCTGTCTCTCTGTATCACCTGTCTGTCTCTCTCTATCACCTGTCTGTCTCTCTCTATCACCTGTCTGTCTCTCTGTATCACCTGTCTGTCTCTCTGTATCACCTGTCTGTCTCTCTGTCTGTCTCTCTCTATCACCTGTCTGTCTCTCTGTATCACCTGTCTGTCTCTCTCTATCACCTGTCTGTCTCTCTGTATCACCTGTCTGTCTCTCTGTATCACCTGTCTGTCTCTCTCTATCACCTGTCTGTCTCTCTGTATCACCTGTCTGTCTCTCTGTATCACCTGTGTGTCTCTCTGTCTGTCTCTCTGTATCACCTGTCTGTCTCTCTCTATCACTCTGTCTCTCTCTATCACCTGTCTGTCTCTCTGTATCACCTGTCTGTCTCTCTGTATCACCTGTCTGTCTCTCTCTATCACCTGTCTGTCTCTCTCTATCACTCTGTCTCTCTCTATCACCTGTCTGTCTCTCTGTATCACCTGTCTGTCTCTCTCTATCACCTGTCTGTCTCTCTGTCTGTCTCTCTGTATCACCTGTCTGTCTCTCTCTATCACCTGTCTGTCTCTCTCTATCACCTGTCTGTCTCTCTGTATCACCCATCTAGGGCACCAAAATGTCTAGGGCCTGCCCTGCATAGAGGTATATGTTGTAATTGACATATTATAGTGACAGCGTTTTAAACTAAGAAATATGACGTTATTTTATTATATGTTGCCAGTTTTTAATTCTACCTGGATCCACTAATAACAGAAAGTCGTGTTAACGGTGTCTTAAAGGGGATTTATTGACAGCAGCTCAGTATCAAACCACAGATTCATTCAATCTCAGCTTGGCCACAAAAATATGATTTCAGTGCGACAGTGTGGAGATCTTCATAAAACTAAATATCTGTTGTGTCTTTTATTCTCTCAGACAAAGACTCAGTTTAAAATGTGTTTAGATTTAACATTATAATAAATATGATCTGCTTTTCTTTACAAATATAAACGCTCTGAGTGCAGAAGTATATGATACAGGCTGTTGAACAAACACTCTCTGCGATGCTACATTGCTAACAGGCTAACAGCTAGCTACTCTTCATTTTGAGGTCTTGAGAAATACTTAAAAAAAAAAAACGAACCTGGTTGCTTTTTGAACAATAAACAAGTTCTTGATGGTAAAAGTTTAAAATAAATCACAGATTTTGGTGCTTGGGTTTCTCCAGACCGCCATGTGCTGGATGAGACTGAGCTAGCCTGCTAACCGTGTATTAGCATAGCGGGCTAAAACAATGAAATAAACAATATATTACAGGTGCACCTCAAGAAATTAGAATGAACTTTTCCACGATAATCTAATTTATTGAGATGTACCTGTAACTGGCTACTGGCTAAGTGGTTGGTGGCTAGCAGCTAGCAGGTGAACAGGACAACAGGCTAACAACGTAGCATGCTATCAAGCGAGCTATCTGTAGCTGCCGCTGTTCATTAGGACATGATTCCGAACACGGGGTTGTGTCGACAGATGCTCGGCCCGATCTCATCGTAGTCCTTCTTCGAGTGACACACCTGGGAAAACTCCGGCTGAAAACACAAACAAACAACGGCCATATTTGTATTGACGTCCCAATTAGTCTTTAAAACAACAACAATCTCCCTGTTGTGAACCCATTTCAACCCACACATACTGTATGCTTATCATGTTCTGTCCCAGGCTATACTAACCAACTCTATAAAAACAAACAATACAACCACAGTGCATCTCACAATGTGTTAATAAATCACATTAGTCATTGCTAACAGTTAGCCATCAAGCCAATTAGCAATTAGTCTTTTCTACAGAGCTCCAGGGCACTACATATCCCAACAAGGAAACAGAGGTTGAGATTAAGGGGTTTGCTGTGCATGTGTGAAAGGGGCTTTAGTCAATGAGGGCAGAAGTCCTATAAACGTGTATGTGTGTGTGTGTGTGTGTGTGTGTGTGTGTGTGTGTTTTGTTTACCGTGGACGCCAACATTGATCCTCCGAACCAGACGGCGTAGCGCTGCATGTGATGAGTGACGACCTGCACCTCCATTGGCTTTGGCTGCAAACAAAAAAACCCAAAAATCTGAAATCAATCAATCGAGATTTATCTATATAGATTCAAAGGTTCTATTGTTATTTGCACATAAGCTACAGTTTAGAAATGGCAATGAAATTCTTCTGACCCGAGCTCCTCCAACAAGGCAACATATATAATAAAATACAAAAATACAAAATATAGCCCAATAGCACACATTTTACATTTGTCTCAGGGGGCTCTCCAGGTTCTACATAACTGTCCTGAGACCCTCAAAAAGGACAAAGTGGAAGAAAGCTAGTCAGTTTTCCGTCCATCTGTCTCACCTTTAATCGTCCTCCGCTGAGTTCTTCACTAAACTTCAGTCGGGCGTCCACCACTCTCTTCAGGTCTCTCTGCACACGCCGCCCAAAGTCTCTGAACATCGTGGATCCTCCGGAGAGAACGATGTTCTGACACATATAAAACACAAACACAGTTAAAAAACGTATGGGTTTAGATTTAGTTAAAAAAGTGTTCAGGTGCAGAGATGGCAAAAGTACACACGTCCTTTACTCAAGTAGAAGTGTGGAGTCTATTTGTATATAACATTACAAAGACTGATTCTTATTATTACATTATAAGCTTATTGTGCTCATTTTATGTTGCTATGACTTTGGAATAAATAGAAAATCACTAATCCCAGGTTCTGATGGATTGGATAGGAAACGAAGGGAAAAGTCACAGAGAAAGTTTTAGCTTGCAATATTAATGTAGCAAGGCCAGGTGCAGACACTGTGAGGAGACAAAGGGTCTTTCAGAGCAGGACATCGCTCCGGCCGTGAGCTGCTCCCACGCATAGCTAGGAAGCAGCATTATGAAGGTTTTCCACTATATCTGTAGAAACGTCAGCGAAAACAAATGACTAGGATAGAGACAGAGTAGGGAGGGACAGAGTAGGGAGGGACAGAGTAGGGAGGGACAGAGTAGGGAGAGACAGAGTAGGGAGGGACAGAGTAGGGAGGGACAGAGTAGGGAGGGACAGAGTAGGATAGAGACAGAGTAGGGAGGGACAGAGTAGGGAGGGACAGAGTAGGGAGGGACAGAGTAGGATAGAGACAGAGTAGGGAGGGACAGAGTAGGGAGGGACAGAATAGGGAGGGACAGAGTAGGGAGGGACAGAGTAGGGAGGGACAGAGTAGGATAGAGACAGAGTAGGGAGGGACAGAGTAGGGAGGGACAGAATAGGGAGGGACAGAGTAGGGAGGGACAGAGTAGGGAGGGACAGAGTAGGGAGGGACAGAGTAGGGAGGGACAGAGTAGGATAGAGACAGAGTAGGGAGGGACTTCGCCGGCCGGACGAATGTTGATTGGAGGATCGTGTTGCCAAGAGACTTTTGTCTGTGTCTGTGCACCAACTAGAGAGAGCCAAAGTCTAAACCAAGGTTACTCTCCATCTCGTCTCAACCAATCATAAATGTACGGGCAACGCCCTGTGTAATCAAATGTATTGTCGCACGAGGACGGGGGCTCTTTACGGAAATGGTGGTTACAGATTACAGCTTTGCTGCCTGTGATTTCTATGATGTGAAGAGTCCTTGGCCAAGTGATATATATTTTGCTCTCTTATAATAAATAGTTCAACTTAGAAGTCGTCTGTCTTTCCTGGAATTTTGAACACGACAGAAGTACCGACTAAACTTCTTTACTTTACTCAAGAAGTTTGGGCTTTGAAATGTACTTAAAGGTGGGGTAGGTAATTTTGGAGAAACCAGCTCGAGTGCGCTAGAATTTGAAAATACACAACCGGAAACAATCTGCCCCTTCCTTCAGACTTCCTCACAGAGCCCCTCCTCCAACACACATGAACGCGCACATGACCAATGAAGGCACGAGATAAGTTTGTGCACAGATGGAAGGCTGACAGGCAGGTAGGCCATCCAGTTACTTTAGCCGGGCTGGCTCAGATGATTGGTCTGTTGGCTTCCACAGATGAATTTTTTTAATGTATTCATTGCTATCGGGATGTTAAGAGCATTCCATGGAATATAACAAAAAGTGTTTCTGAAATAAATTACATACCTCACCTTTAAGTAGAAAGTACCCATAACTAGCAGCTGTTTTAAAGAGTACCTGACCTCCCTTTATATTAATAGAACAATAATGTCATTGTTAGCTAATGAATGTTTCCATGCTGAACAACGGCAACATGACAACGTTTTCATTGGTCCCTCTTCTTTAGAGAAGACCAGGAAATGATGGATACACGGATCGTGTTCAAATCAATAGGCACGCAATGACTCTAAATAATAATGATCACGCCACCAAACACACATTCAAACTAAAGGAACCAGCCTGTTTGGGAAATGTGAGAAGTAGAAAGTACAGGTATTTGAGTTCAACATGTGAGAAGTAGAAAGTACAGGTATTTGGGTTCAACATGTAAGAAGTAGAAAGTACAGGTATTTGTGTTCAACATGTGAGAAGTAGAAAGTACAGGTATTTGAGTTCAACATGTAAGAAGTAGAAAGTACAGGTATTTGTGTTCAACATGTAAGAAGTAGAAAGTACAGGTATTTGGGTTCAACATGTAAGAAGTAGAAAGTACAGGTATTTGTGTTCAACATGTAAGAAGTAGAAAGTACAGGTATTTGTGTTCAACATGTAAGAAGTAGAAAGTACAGGTATTTGGGTTCAACATGTAAGAAGTAGAAAGTACAGGTATTTGTGTTCAACATGTAAGAAGTAGAAAGTACAGGTATTTGGGTTCAACATGTAAGAAGTAGAAAGTACAGGTATTTGGGTTCAACATGTAAGAAGTAGAAAGTACAGGTATTTGTGTTCAACATGTAAGAAGTAGAAAGTACAGGTATTTGTGTTCAACATGTAAGAAGTAGAAAGTACAGGTATTAGTGTTCAACATGTAAGAAGTAGAAAGTACAGGTATTAGTGTTCAACATGTAAGAAGTAGAAAGTACAGGTATTTGTGTTCAACATGTAAGAAGTAGAAAGTACAGGTATTTGTGTTCAACATGTAAGAAGTAGAAAGTACAGGTATTTGGGTTCAACATGTAAGAAGTAGAAAGTACAGGTATTTGTGTTCAACATGTAAGAAGTAGAAAGTTCAGGTATTTGTGTTCAACATGTAAGAAGTAGAAAGTACAGGTATCTGGGTTCAACATGTAAGAAGTAGAAAGTACAGGTATTTGGGTTCAACATGTAAGAAGTAGAAAGTACAGGTATTAGTGTTCAACATGTAAGAAGTAGAAAGTTCAGGTATTAGTGTTCAACATGTAAGAAGTAGAAAGTACAGGTATTAGTGTTCAACATGTAAGAAGTAGAAAGTTCAGGTATTTGTGTTCAACATGTAAGAAGTAGAAAGTTCAGGTATTTGTGTTCAACATGTAAGAAGTAGAAAGTACAGGTATCTGGGTTCAACATGTAAGAAGTAGAAAGTACAGGTATTTGGGTTCAACATGTAAGAAGTAGAAAGTACAGGTATTTGGGTTCAACATGTAAGAAGTAGAAAGTACAGGTATTTGTGTTCAACATGTAAGAAGTAGAAAGTACAGGTATTTGGGTTCAACATGTAAGAAGTCAAAGTAAAAAGTCGTAAAATAAGTAGTGGAGTAAAGTACTGATACCAGAAAAATGTACTTAAGTACAGTAACAAAGTATTTGTACTCCACTACTTCCCACCTCTGGTTCTGACACATAAACACACACACACAGTTAACAAACGCATGGCTTTAGTTTTAGATTAAAAAGTGCCCAGGTGTGCTCAGCTGTTACCTTGTATAGCGGCCGCCTAACATCGATTGGACAGCTCTGAATGACCTCGTCAACAATGTCAGAGATTGGCTGCATGAAGTCTGGGTTAGCAAACTGAAAAACACACATTCACACAGAAAAAAGAACACGGTCATTATAACAAGTCACCACCAGGGGGCAGCATTCAGATGGAATAAAAGACAACAGGCTTCAAAGCACTAGTCAACTATTACAATGTCCATTTCTTATCTACTGGCTTTACTACACACAGTTTTTATTAGAAATGTAAATAATGAGTTTTGGGGGTTCCTCAGGGCTCTGTTCTCGGGCCTCTATATTTCAGATTTTGATTTTTAAATGTCACAACACTAACATATTTAAGATATGATCAAATAAGATAATCCTTTATTAGTCCCACAACTGGGGGAGGAATTACAAGTGATTGATGCTAATGCTCAGTTAGCAACCACCTGCGTATTCCCGTCCAGCACTCACAGAGCAACAGGAGGATTTATGGGATAGTCTTTTTCATTTTTAGCGAAGTTACCTCGGGGTGGAAGAAGATTTCGGGGCCGAGGAAACGCTCGTAGCCGACGTCGATGTTGAAGTCGGTCTTTGTGACGGCGTTGACTCCGTGGTACTGTTTGATCCATTTCCCCGGGTCAGAGTCGAACTTTGAGAACTCCTTCACGATGTCCGGACAGATGTAACAGTACCGCTCCTACACACAAAAAGGGGAGGAAGATTATGGAGGACGAGGAGGAAAAGAGTAGTA
>NW_022987919.1:50000-57500 GCF_902827165.1 Trematomus bernacchii
TAAACGTTAGTAAAAGTACTTTTAGCGTCTAAACGTTAGTAATAGTACTTTTAGCGTCTAAACGTTAGTAAAAGTACTTTTAGCATCTAAACGTTAGTAATAGTACTTTTAGCATCTAAACGTTAGTAAAAGTACTTTTAGCGTCTAAACGTTAGTAAAAGTACTTTTAGCGTCTAAACGTTAGTAATAGTACTTTTAGCGTCTAAACGTTAGTAAAAGTACTTTTAGCGTCTAAACGTTAGTAAAAGTACTTTTAGCGTCTAAACGTTAGTAATAGTACTTTTAGCGTCTAAACGTTAGTAAAAGTACTTTTAGCGTCTAAACGTTAGTAATAGTACTTTTAGCATCTAAACGTTAGTAAAAGTACTTTTAGCGTCTAAACGTTACTAAAAGTACTTTTAGCGTCTAAACGTTAGTAATAGTACTTTTAGCATCTAAACGTTAGTAAAAGTACTTTTAGCGTCTAAACGTTAGTAAAAGTACTTTTAGCGTCTAAACGTTAGTAATAGTACTTTTAGCATCTAAACGTTAGTAAAAGTACTTTTAGCGTCTAAACGTTAGTAAAAGTACTTTTAGCGTCTAAACGTTAGTAAAAGTACTTTTAGCGTCTAAACGTTAGTAATAGTACTTTTAGCATCTAAACGTTAGTAAAAGTACTTTTAGCGTCTAAACGTTAGTAAAAGTACTTTTAGCGTCTAAACGTTAGTAAAAGTACTTTTAGCATCTAAACGTTAGTAAAAGTACTCACTGGGCAGAAAGCCTTTTGAAACAGTGTTAAAACCCTCAGTTTATGTCATTAGAAAACACAAGAGGTTTTTAATGTGTTAATTTGTCCCGTTTAGGGAGGTCATATATGTGACAGAAACACACGTCTGTATGTAAGAAGTGTAAAGAGAGGGAGGGGGGAGGAAAAGGGAGAGAAACAGAGAGAGAGAGTCAGAGAGAGAAAGAGAGAGAGAGAGAGAGAGTCAGAGAGAGAGAGGCAGAGAGACAGAGAGAGGCAGAGAGACAGAGAGAGAGAGAGAGAGAGAGAGAGAGAGAGAGAGAGAGAGAGAGAGAGAGAGAGAGAGAGAGAGAGAGAGAGGCAGAGAGAGAGGCAGAGAGAGAGGCAGAGAGAGAGGCAGAGAGAGAGGCAGAGAGAGAGGAGAGAGAGAGAGGCAGAGAGACGAGAGGCAGAGAGAGAGAAACACTCTGAGGATTATTACTGCAAACAGGTCAGTGTGTCCTCCTCTCAAATCTGTGTCTTAAATCTGAGAATACTGCTTTAAAAAGTCCTCTCCTGCATCACTTCATCCTGTCAGTGATGAAGTGTCTCTCCTGCATCCTGTCAGTGATAAAGTGTGGTGTAATTAATATGTAGGAGTCATGAGGTTGTTGTAGTTTGGTAAAGTGGGATATTAAGGAAGTTTCTGGGTTATAAATGTCAGAAAACAGTCAAATAATTTCACATTTTGACGTCTTCAAATGTCTTCAAATGTCCTACACACACTCCAATCAAAGATATGTTTGATTAAGTTTAATCAGCACGTTTAAGAAGCTGGAAATATGGAAATATGATCTCAACATCCTTATATCTTTATCTTTGCCTCTGGTTGCTTTAACAAAAGTGTGTATAAATGAGAGTGAATGTCCAAAGCTTCATAATAGAGAGAGGAATGAAAGTGGACAGTTGGAGGTAAAGGAATGACATCACTATGTAACACTCACGCTCTCCTATTGGCTAGCGCTCCAACACATTGTACGTGATAGGATAAGAAGGCGGGACATCTCTAAGCAGGTTGACCAATCACAGGAGACTGGTGTAGTATTTAAAAACTTCCCAATCACATTAACACAATGGTTTATTTATATTTAAAAACTTTAAATACTTTTTTAAAATACAAAAATAAAGAAATTAAACCAAAAATGAACGAAATGTTTTTATTTGAAATATTTGCCAAAAATGATTGCAATCTGAGCCGATTGGGCAGGAGGATGTCATTTTTGCACGACATGTCGTCTAATTAGGTATTTCATTAAAAAACACTGCTTTTAATCGTCTGTTTGTGCAGAATTAGCTTTGTTTTAAACATGAAATAAAGTCTAAATGTTTCACCTAATACCACCAGTGTGTGCGTGTGTGTGAGTGTGTGTGTGAGAGTGTGTGTGTGTGTGTGTGAGTGTGTGTGTGTGTGTGAGTGTGTGTGAGTGTGTGTGTGTGTGTGTGTGTGAGTGTGTGTGTGGTGTGTGTGTGTGTGTGTGTGAGTGTGTGTGTGTGTGTGTGTGTGTGAGTGTGTGTGTGTGTGTGTGTGTGTGTGTGTGTGTGTGTGTGTGTGTGAGTGTGTGTGTGTGTGTGTGAGTGTGAGTGTGTGTGTGTGTGTGAGTGTGTGTGTGTGTGTGAGTGTGTGTGTGTGTGTGTTACCTGTGACCTCTGCCTTCTTTAACCTCTCAGCAGATTTCTATCTGATAATCTGCCTCCATGTTTACCCCCAAAACTCTCCCATGATGCAACGGGCCTCCATCAGCACTTTTGTTCTGCTGCAGTTGGCACTTCACACACACACACACACACGCACACACACTCACACACACACACACACACACACACACACACTCACACACACACACACACACACACTCACACACACACACACACACACACGCACACACACTCACGCACACACACACACACACACACACACTCACACACACACACACACACACACACACACACTGGTGGTATTAGGTGAAGCATTTAGACTTTATTTCATGTTTAAAACAAAGCTAATTCTGCACAAACAGACGATTAAAAGCAGTGTTTTTTAATTAAAACAACTAATTAGATGACATTTTTGAGAATATTTAAAGGTCCCGTGTCATGCTTCTCTGGTTCTAAAGGTCCCATGTCATGCTTCTCTGGTTCTAAAGGTCCCATGTCATGCTTCTCTGGTTCTGACCCGTCCCCTTGTGTTCTGAAGCTTCTGCATGTGAACGGTCTGCAGAGTCACAAACCCTCAGAGTGCACCCTGTAGAGAGTAAAGCTCTAACACAGAGAAGACCTGTCTGTGCTGCCCCAGAACGCCTCGCTGGGGATTTCTCTTTTTCTTCCTGGGTACAGTGACGTGCCCATACCCAAATGGACCCATTGGTCCAAATGGACCAATCCGCAGAGCCGTTACGATTTCTCCTCCCTGAGACGGCGGGACGCGGCGAGGCTGTGAGTGGGTGTGTGAGCACACACACAAACTCCCAGCCAGGCTGTGGGTGTGTGTGTGTTCGGGCTGGGTTTCGCTGTCTCGCAGACGGCCACTGGGCTCATAGGGGGGGGGGGGGGGGCAGGAGCTCCACCAAGCCGTGTAGGACAGAGAGTGAATACACATACTATACAGAGATGCTGTATGAGAAACCAATGTGAGTTTGGAACATTGAACAATGTCAATCTATTCTAGTAGACCTCAACTATGGAACTATGATCAGTAGAAATGGCCGTGACACGGGACCTTTAATATAAAAAACAGGATATTTTGTTCCATTTTTGGTCAAATTGTATTCTTTTATTTAAAAAAAGTGTTTTTAATCTTCTTTAAACCACTGTGTTATGTTTTTAAATATTTGTTTTTAAATTGCATTTTTTTGTCTTTTTCAATGTTTTATTACATTTACATAAAATGCTGAATGTGAATTTCCCAAATCGGGATCAATTAAGTTCTTCTTATCTCATGTGTTCGATGAACCTGCAGGAGCGATGCCCTTCCAGCAGGGCGGCGCTGGAGGAGCAGAGAAAGACGACAGGAAGGTAAAATAACCGTTTTTAACTTGCAGAAATAAACTTTATAAAACAATCACTAACCAGCGTGAAAGATACCGTGCAAACACATCCTGACACACACACACACACACACACAGACACACACACACACACACACACACACACACACACACACACACACACACAGACACACACACACACACACCACATGCTGCAAACACACACAGTAAGTCTATTTACATATTAATACAAATCTAACGTTATAAGTCAGTGTCTTAGGGTGTAATGACTCCTCTCCTCCTGTAGGGGGCGCTCCTCTCCTCCTCCCCCCCCACCAGGCGCTTCTTCCATCGGGCTTCATTCAATCAATGGTCCCCGGGACACCCCAAAACAAACCAGAGTGTATCCCCACCACAGGAGGAGTCCCCACCTAAAACTGCACGCAGGTACACACACACACACACACACACACACACACACACACACACACACACACACACACACACACACACACACACACACACACACACACACACACACACACACACACACACGTCATATCTGTGTGTGTGTGTGTGTGTGTGTGTCAGGATGAGTTTCAGTGGTATCTTCAGGTCCAGGGATTCGAACCAGCAACCCTCCGCTTCCTCTTCCTCCTCTTCCTCTTCCTCCTCCGCCAGTATGAAACTGTTCAACCGCAACAAGAGAGAAAAGGCCAGAAGTCGAGGTAGGAGGAAAAATACGTGATATTTGGAGTAAAAAAAGTCGTAAACATTTGTACGTTAAAGTGATGCTAAGTGCAGAGACTCGGTGTCTCCTGCAGGGGGCAATGTTTCATCTTCCTCCTCCTCTTCCTCCCTCAGCCTACAGCCTCTCCTCCCGTCCCCCCCCCTCGTCTCTCCTCCTTCAGAAGGAGGTGTTTCAGTTGAAAACGTACCTGAAGGAGCCTCAGCGTCCAGAAACCAGGAGGATGAGATCTTTCTCCTCCCCTCCTGACCCCGGACATCTATCTTTCCGCCAGCTGACTCCTCTGGCCCCGCCTCCTCTGACTTCTTGTCCAATCACCACGCCTCCTTCATTGCCTTGTCCAATGACAACACCTCCTCTGACTCCTTGTCCAATGACCTCGCCTCCTCGAGCCCCGCCTCCTGTCAGGAGGATGGTGAGGAAACATTTTTACTTTTAGCCGTTTGGTTTCTTTTTGTAGAGTTTGCTGGATATCGGTTTCTGGTAGTTTTGCATCTAGATGGTGGTTTTAATAATAATAATAATAGATTCATTTTGTTAGCGCTTTTACAGGTGCTCAAAGACGCTTTACAGCAGGGCCGGCCCTAGACTTTTGGGGGCCCTAAGCGAGCTTTGGCTTGGGGGCCCCCCTCACTCTAGAGAGAGAGAGAGAGAGAGAGAGAGAGAGAGAGAGAGAGAGAGAGAGAGAGAGAGAGAGAGAGAGCGCACCGGTACCGGAGATCGTTGTTGTTAGCTTCTGGAGCTAGCGAGCTAGTGGCCGGGTCTCAAACGGTTTGGTCACGATTAATGTAAACAACTATTTCCGAGGCACGCGTTTATATGATCATTATAGTTATAAAAAAAATAAGAGAATGAATGAAAAACAGGTATGAAATACTATATGACAGTAAAACAAGAATACAGTTTAAAAGGGGAGTGATTTGTATTGCGTGTGCGCGTGTGCACGTTCAGGTGTTGTTATGGCAACGTCAGTGGCCAAACAGCCACATTTACTGCTGCAAATACGTTCAATCATGCTGTCGACATGTAAAGCAGTGGCAACTATGCCACCATTTCAGCTGACTTTTTCTCAGAAATACTGTCACATAACATCCATATATTTCAGTGCTAGGTTGATGCTTAGCTAAGCTAACTATGAAACACTTTAACTGACAGGACTCAGGATCAACTGTGTACTGTAAGGTAGCTTCTAGCTTCATGTCGAACAGTAAGTCAACATTTCCCAGAGAGCTTTCTTTGAAATCACCAGGTAACGCTAAAAAACATTACATTTAGATTGTATGACAAAGTGTTTATTTAATATATCTGGCTAGCTATAGCTACTTGCTAACGGTTTAGCTTACCCCCGCGATTCAAAGTAACGTCAACGTAGCTGTAATTTATGCTTTGATTTATTACATGTTCGCATAACTTGGAAGCTTACTGACATTTACATACCTTGTTTACCTGGCTCAAGTGGTGGCTCTGGGGTTGTTGTGTGAACCACCACTTGAGAATTGTCGTATTTTTTAAGAAAAAAATGTCTTATGTCCATCTTCAAAAACTCTGAGTCCGACTGACAGTTTATTTTAAACATTGTCACAGCTCACGGGATAGGTACCTGTCAGCCAATAAGACAGACAATCTAGGCATATTAACACAATTAATTAAACCTACTTATCACGGCGAGGGTGTACTGAGATTATTATTTTTTTTTTCATTTTTCTTTTTTTTCATTTCTTTTTTTTGTTGCTAGGGGGCCCTTAGTGGCTGCTTATGTCGCTTAATGGGTCGGGTCGACTCTGCTCAGCAGTCATCTAATAAGTTAGCTGATTCACAAACATCTGCATTAAATCAAAGTGAGCTCATAAATGTTATATTAAACTCTGATTGAATCGGCTCTTTCCGTTGTTGCTGTCACTGAAACAGCGTTAAGTTAACAAAGGTAAACAAAGCAACACCGGAAATGGTCCTTTCAAAATAAGAATATACGTCGATCTTGAAAATAGAGTAAAGCGAAAATTACATACATTATTATCTGTATTTTTAAACCTTAACGTTGACATCCGAATATGTTATATGTAAAGAAATCCCAAAACTAATTATGAGCTAAATCCATGTATTCAGTCCATCTCAGATTCTCATCACGTTTTTATTGTGAAACCCCGTACCGGAAAGTCATATTGTTAGCTCCGTTAGCTTGTTAGCTGCTCTCGGTGGTCCTGTTAACCGGTAGATCGGCTCCTCTCCTCCGGTAGAAACACGATGGAGCCGTTAAACCGGGTTTATTAAACACATCTGGAGGTGTTTATCATCGCGAGGACAAAAGACAGGCTTTAATGAACGGTCAGGTAGGTGACGTCACATTCAGCATCCTTTATAAACCATGGATGTAGCAACAGAGCTGGATACAGAAAGTACCCGGATGTAGCCCCACAGAGCATGCGCAGTGGAGTTGTCGAGTGGTATTTATAGCTATTTCGTTGTGTTTTGCATCTTTTTTCGTTATTGTGTATATTTTTTGGTGGTTTTGCTTATTTTTGTGGGGGTATGTATCTAATTTAGGTAATTTTGCATCTTTTTAAAGTTGGTTTTGCATCTACTTATAGTAGTTTTGCATCTTTTTATGGTGGTTTTGCATCAATTTTTGTAATTTTGCTTCTATTTCAGTAGTTTTGTATATTTTTATGCTGGTTTGCCTCTAATTCAGTAGTTTTGCATCTGTTTGAGTTATTTAGTTGATATATTACTATCACTAAGTAATTACATGTATAAATACCATGGAGACATGATTAACATACCAGGATCAAAGCAGCTCTTAAAGCCCTAACATGCCGTTATATCAAACCAGCTTATTTCATGTAATCCCCGCTAACCGACAGACCCTCAGGAGCTCCAGCTGAGGCGTTAGATTTCAATGTTTCAATATTCCAATCGGCTTGTTCCTGCAGGTGGAGGTCGGCATGGCGGAGCAGTCGGACCCCGAAGATGCCGGTGAGACACTATTTACACTAGTTACTCTTTTT
>NW_022987920.1:0-32500 GCF_902827165.1 Trematomus bernacchii
AGTAGGAACAGCATCGTTCTTCAGTGCCCTACGCTGTGCATATCCGGCATGAATGCTGAAAGGTTTGGGAAGCTTTGTTTCGTGAAAGGCTGGCAGAGGGTGCGGCCATAGCTCTGGGCGTGGCTACTGGGTATCCCTACGTAGCGATGCCCAGGAAGTAAATGAGAAATCTCCAACGAGGCGTTTTGGGGAGGTCTTTTCTGTGTTAGAGTTTGACTCTAACAGGGTGTACTTTGAGGGTTTGTGACTCTGCAGACCGTTTACATGCAGAAGCTTCAGAACACAAGGGGACGGGTAAGAACCGGAAAAGCATGACATGGGACCTTTAACCACGTTTCCCTCTGCACATTTCATTTATTGTGAGTTAAAACCATAGACTGTATAAAGGTTAAAACTGATTAAATCATGATTTCTGACTCGTTTCTCTCATAACCTCTGAGTGTTTTTTACAATATATGAATATATATAGCATGTTTTCCTGCCATCCTGCTGCTCATCAGTGTGTGGTAAGTCTTTATTCGATGGTCTCATATTGAAGGTTGAGCTGTAATGAAAGCTCAGATGTAAACAGAGCAGACAGACTGACAGGAAACTCATTTAAATCCTCAATAGACAAATTAATTCTGAGCTTTGGAGAGACTCTGCTGCTAATAAAACACTGGAAACACTGTTAGCATTATATTAGCGTTAGCATTATCATTATATTAGCGTTATCATTAGCATAATATTAGCGTTAGCATTAGCATAATATTAGCGTTAGCATTAGCATAAACCCCCTTATATATTCCTGCTTTCTTACAAAGTGAACACTAATCTCTGACACCTTGTTGTTTAATTACGAGGCGTTGCATTAATCACAGCAGCGTTGCTTTAATGCTAACGAGCTAACGAGCTAATGAGCCAGAGCCCCTCTGTTACTGTAATTAGCACAGCAGCTAATGTGCTGTTAGCATTAAGAGAAACAGGTGTGTGTCGCTGCAGAGAAAACAACACTTTCTGTAACACCTACACACTTAATGTGTTACTGACAGATTTATAATTAGATTTGATTGAATTAAAGTGTTTATTCCTTGCTTTAAGTGGAGTTCATGTATTTCACTTTACGCCGCGCTACGGGTGCTCCGTGCATGCAAGCAGTGACATGTAATATCCAAGGACTAGAGACGGTTGGATGCTGCTGCACTGAGCATTGCAATATATTTATGTTCACTATGTTATTTATCTTTAGGCTCAGCAAAGATTTGATGTCAGCTTTGCTGTCTTTTATTCTTTAGTTAATACTGAAATAAAGCCCTGCTGTTTAGTTTGGGCTTTTTCTTTAAATATAATTTTAAAATGTCGATACAGTAGCTGTCCTTTTTTTAAATGTCTATGCTTCAGTTGTTCTAGGTGTTGCTCTCTGCTTTGTGTAGCGTGGCTCTAGTCTCTGGGGGGTATCAGAGAGTTAGGGTCTGTCAGTGCAATGAACACAATTGGCCACAGCAAATCATTTATATTAAACATGTCATTTTTACTTTTGAATACTTCAGTACAAAGGACGTATTGAATAATTGAAGTGATATATGTGTACACAGATACATCATGAGTCAAAGCAGGGCTGTAATAAAACCTGTGCAAGAAAGAAATGTATTTCACTCAAAGCAACCTTTCATCATGTAATACATTATATCTGATGAAATGCTCTATAAACAAGATTATTATGTATTCAAACTGTTAAAAATATAATATGATGCTAAATAAAACCAGTGAGTATCATCAGTTAAGATGTATTATGATGTTACCTTATATTTAATAATAAAATGCTTTAAATCCTAACTATTCAGATTTCAGGTATATTTATAATGCAAGACACAGGCTTCATAAAACGTGCTACCAGGAGTGAGAAAGGATCCCAGAATGCATTGCACAGGTAGCAGAACATGTCCTTGATATAAAATAATATTTGAGTGTAATCTCTTTGTCTCTCTCTTTGTCTCTGTCTCCACTCTATCACAGCAAACGGCTGTTTTTATTTCAATTCCACAAAATTGGATTTTAATGAATTCTGCAACGAATAACCAAAATCCTCCATCCTTCTGCATTATGGGATTAATATCAGAGCAGCAGGTGATGCACGATTCAATTACACCTTAACGCCTCTGAACATACAGGGGGGGAGGTTTTATATTCACTATCAGGTTTTATTTGTTATGTTTGAATCCAGGAAATAAACCGAGAAGCAGCAGCAGAGAGGAGAGAGGAGAGAGGAGAGGAGAGGAGAGAGGAGGGGAGGAGAGAGGAGAGGAGAGGAGAGGAGAGAGGAGAGGAGAGAGGAGAGGAGAGAGAGGAGAGGAGAGAGAGGAGAGAGGAGGGGAGAGAGGAGAGAGAGAGAGAGGAGAGGAGAGAGAGAGAAGAGGGGAGGGGAGAGAAACTGCAGATTAGTATACACACCTTCCTCAGGTATAGTAATGCAGGTGTGACACTGTGACAGGATACAGGTAGAAGACCAGCTGATCATACAGAGCAACACACACTCATGCACAACTGAGCAACACACACACACAACAGATATTACACTTTTGAAAGACCATCCATAACATTCATCTGTTTGCAACTTATATCAATTTTCTAATGACTTGTAGATATTGTGCGCAGTGCACGTACATGCACTAACACCTAGAAAACACAGACTCTTTCAAGTTGACCTCAGGTTTCCTCACATGCCTTTAGCCTCAGAAGGTGCATGGAGCAACATGTTGCCTGCTGCAATGTATGCTGGGGTGTGTGTGTAGCAGGTCTGTGTGTGTGTGTGCTGGAGGTAAACATGTCTTTAATCCTGATGGGGTCCGACGCCTGACATTTAGGACACATGACTCTCAGCGTGACGTCTCATTGGTTCAGCCATCTGTGGAGGAAACGTGGCGTCTCTCTGAGTGGACGTCTCCTTTAAATACAGTGTGTGTGTTTCCTGAAATAATGTGTGCATGTTGATTTCCCATGTGCCACATAGCTGCACAGCAGATGTCCAAACAGCCCCCGGCTCTGAGAGTCTGATATTTATCATATCTCCAACACACACACACACACACACACACACACAATCACACACACACACACACACACACACACACACACACACACACACACACACACACACACACACACACACACACACCACACACACACACACACACACACACACACACACACACACACACACAACACACACACACACACACACACACACACACACGCTTTCTTTGCACACTCACAATGAAGCTGACTTAGTGATGCTTGCAGAGACACGTGCACACTCTTCCTGCACTGTGCACGTGTCTGTGCACACAAAACCTCATATTTAAAATTTAGAGGGACGGAGAGGGGAGGGGCCTCACACGGAGAGGGGAGGGGCCTCTCACTAAATGTTCTTGTATGGTTGGTTCCCTGCAGTTACTCTGTAGATTGCAGGGACAGCTCCCTCTGGTGGCCAGCTGCAGGATCACACATTAACACAAAGTTTATTCAGAAGCAGAAAGACGAGCAGCTTTATTGAAATTCAGTTGAGAGCTGGTCAAATGTTTAACATCCAAGAAGGAAGGAGTCTGCACACAGGGACACAGCCACTCCTCACATAATAAATACAAAAGAAAGACTCAATGCTGATAACGCAGATCCAATCAAAGGCTCTTCTCAAACATTAGAGAGTATTACAGTTTATCTGATTCTGACCTCCTCAGAGTTAACCCTGTGTCCTGTTATCCTGTTGAATCCCTCCTGGTCCTGTATAATATAACTCCACACCCTGCAGGGAGAGTACACTACCCGTCATGATGTGAGCGAGTGCAGCTTTAGAGGCAGAACTGAGAGGTCACAGGAGTCCAAGTGGAGAGGAGTCGACCTCGCTCTGCTCCCCACAGCGCGTGACAGTAGAGAACATCCAGGAGGCCTTCAGCTCGTACACACTACTCTCTTAGTTTCAGGTTATTATAGAACATCATTATGAATATCACATCTCATGTCTGCCTCTAAACCCTGCACCACGCCCTCCTGAAGTCAACGCACTGACCTCAGACCCTTCAGACCCTTTCCACATGATCAGCTATGCCTCATGAACCGTGAGATGATGAATCTCCTCTGGGTCTGAACCTCTAGAGATGATCTCTAGATGGTTCAGAGACGTCTCTAGAGATGATCTCTAGATGGTTCAGAGACGTCTCTAGAGATGATCTCTAGATGGTTCAGAGACGTCTCTAGAGATGATCTCTAGATGGTTCAGAGACGTCTCTAGAGATGATCTCTAGATGGTTCAGAGACGTCTCTAGAGATGATCTCTAGATGGTTCAGAGACGTCTCTAGAGTTGATCTCTAGATGGTTCAGAGACGTCTCTAGAGATGATCTCTAGATGGTTCAGAGACGTCTCTAGAGATGATCTCTAGATGGTTCAGAGACGTCTCTAGAGATGATCTCTAGATGGTTCAGAGACGTCTCTAGAGATGATCTCTAGATGGTTTAGAGACGTCTCTAGAGATGATCTCTAGATGGTTCAGAGACGTCTCTAGAGATGATCTCTAGATGGTTCAGAGACGTCTCTAGAGATGATCTCTAGATGGTTCAGAGACGTCTCTAGATGGTTTAGAGACGTCTCTAGAGATGATCTCTAGATGGTTCAGAGCTGCCGGATGAGATGAAGCTACAACAGTCTAAAGGAACATCAGCAAAGAAAGACATGATGAACAGAATATTCAACAAAACCCAAAACACTCTCAGAGAGGATATGATGCACAGAGGAACTGAGACAAAACTGTCTTAGTCCATTTCCTGTTCCTGACTCCTTTAGGACACATGAAGTCTCCTTTAGGACACATGAAGTCTCCTTTAGGACACATGAAGTCTCCTTCAGGACACATGAAGTCTCCTTCAGGACACATCACGTCTCCTTCAGGACACATCACGTCTCCTTTAGGACACATGAAGTCTCCTTTAGGACACATGAAGTCTCCTTCAGGACACATCACATCTCCTTCAGGACACATCACGTCTCCTTTAGGACACATGAAGTCTCCTTTAGGACACATGAAGTCTCCTTCAGGACACATGAAGTCTCCTTCAGGACACATCACATCTCCTTCAGGACACATCACGTCTCCTTAAGGACACATCACGTCTCCTTAAGGACACATCACGTCTCCTTCAGGACGTCCAGATGTCTTCTTCAGGTGTCCAGGTGTCCTAAAGGAGACACAAAACTGTCTTAGTCCATTTCCTGTTCCTGACTCCTTTAGGACACATGAAGTCTCCTTCAGGACACATGAAGTCTCCTTTAGGACACATGAAGTCTCCTTTAGGACACATGAAGTCTCCTTCAGGACACATCACGTCTCCTTAAGGACACATCACGTCTCCTTCAGGACGTCCAGATGTCTTCTTCAGGTGTCCAGGTGTCCTAAAGGAGACGTAATATTTCCTGAAGTCTCCTCCAGGTGTCCAGGTGTGTCCTTCAGGACGTCAGGTGTGTCCTCCAGGTGTCCAGGTGTCTCTTTAGGAGGACCAGCGCCACCAGGTGACCTTCATGCGGTCCCACACGGCTCCTAAAGAGTCGACGGCTGGGCGGACGTCCAGAGTGGAGAAGCGATAATTCTCCCTGTTGATCTCTCCGTCGTAGTAATCAATAATGTAACGAACCTCCCGCCCACAGCGATCAATGATCCAATCGTGACGGTCGAACGGGAGCTCGTATCTGATGAGGAGGAGGAAGAGGAGGAGGAAGAGAAGGAAGTTAATAACGGGAGTATGAAAGAGGACAAACTGGTGGACGTGTTCACTGTCAGACCAAAGCGTCCAGAATAAAAGTCAGACTCATCCATAACGACAGTCTCTTGCTAACCCTCTTTTGTGTTACTAATGGTGCATTTCCACTACAGCTTTAAGCGTGCCGCGCCCGGCCCGTTTTTGGTTGCGTTTCCACTTGGCGTAGTTCCAGCTAGCGGTACTTTTTCACAGTTTTCTGGCTCTACAAAATCGAGGTTCTTTCCGGGCCAACAACCGGGCTGAGTATTCTAAACTAGAGAGAGCATCGCTGGCAAGGAGGCTACAACTACAACATATTTGACCGTGATTTAATTGTAATACACGTTTCTAAATGATGAAGTAACAACATACTGATACCGGTTAGTAAAAACCATGAATTAATGCTTTGTCAAGTCTGCAGACAGACGGCAGGCGAAAAACCTTTTAAAATGCGTGTTTTCTAAATGGAGATTGGCTAAGCTAACGCAGTATATGCTCCGACCGTCCACACTCACAACAACGGCCTACAGACATAAATAAAGCAGCGACTGTATTCACCATGACACAGGCAGTCTGTGGTTTGTACTTGTTTAACTTTTGTCTAGTTTCTGAACAGATATGAGGAGCTGTGAGCTCTGAGTGCTAACAGCTAACGGCTGTGTTGGTTTTGTGGTTCTCATTGAAGATGACGTCACGGCTCCGCCTACACTGCGTTACTATAGTTACTGCCCCAGTTCCTAAACTGTAATGGAAATGCATCATAAAGTGAGCCAGGCCTAACGAGGCCTAACGAGGCCCAGCCATACCGAGCGAGGCCGAGCGAGGCCGTGTAGTGGAAAAGCGCCATAAATGAGTGGAAACTACATCAGTGAGTAGAGGAACTGGTGTGATTGACTCACATGATCTGAAGCTTGTGATCAATGAAAAGCTTGTGATCAATGAAAGCTGTATTTCTCACCCCATCCAGTGGCGCATTCGAGCTCTGGGGGAAAAGTCTTTGGCTTTGCCTCCAAATCTCTTCAGAGTGGGACCGCACGGACACTCCCTGAGGAACAGAGGGGCGTTAGATACTCTGAGGTACTTATACATACTTTACAGATACCTGAGGAACAGAGGGACATTAGATACTCTGAGGTACTTATACATACTTTACAGATACCTGAGGAACACAGGGGCGTTAGATACTCTGAGGTACTTATACATACTTTACAGATACCTGAGGAACAGAGGGACATTAGATACTCTGAGGTACTTATACATACTTTACAGATACCTGAGGAACACAGGGGCGTTAGATACTCTGAGGTACTTATACATACTTTACAGATACCTGAGGAACACAGGGGCGTTAGATACTCTGAGGTACTTATACATACTTTACAGATACCTGAGGAACAGAGGGACATTAGATACTCTGAGGTACTTATACATACTTTACAGATACCTGAGGAACAGAGGGACATTAGATACTCTGAGGTACTTATACATACTTTACAGATACCTGAGGAACAGAGGGACATTAGATACTCTGAAGTACTTCAGATACTTTACAGATACCTGAGGAACACAGGGACATTAGATACTCTGAAGTACTTATACATACTTTACAGATACCTGAGGAACACAGGGACATTAGATACTCTGAAGTACTTCAGATACTTTACAGATACCTGAGGAACACAGGGACATTAGATACTCTGAGGTACTTATACATACTTTACAGATACCTGAGGAACAGAGGGACATTAGATACTCTGAGGTACTTATACATACTTTACAGATACCTGAGGAACACAGGGGCGTTAGATACTCTGAGGTACTTATACATACTTTACAGATACCTGAGGAACAGAGGGGCGTTAGATACTCTGAGGTACTTATACATACTTTACAGATACCTGAGGAACAGAGGGACATTAGATACTCTGAGGTACTTATACATACTTTACAGATACCTGAGGAACAGAGGGACATTAGATACTCTGAGGTACTTATACATACTTTACAGATACCTGAGGAACACAGGGGCGTTAGATACTCTGAGGTACTTATACATACTTTACAGATACCTGAGGAACACAGGGGCGTTAGATACTCTGAGGTACTTATACATACTTTACAGATACCTGAGGAACACAGGGACATTAGATACTCTGAAGTACTTCAGATACTTTACAGATACCTGAGGAACACAGGGACATTAGATACTCTGAGGTACTTATACATACTTTACAAATACCTGAGGAACATTAGATACTCTGAGGTACTTATACATACTTTACAGATACCTGAGGAACAGAGGAGCGTTAGATACTCTGAGGTACTTATACATACTTTACAGATACCTGAGGAACACAGGGGCGTTAGATACTCTGAGGTACTTATACATACTTTACAGATACCTGAGGAACACAGGGACATTAGATGCTCTGAAGTACTTCAGATACTTTACAGATACCTGAGGAACAGAGGGACATTAGATACTCTGAGGTACTTATACATACTTTACAAATACCTGAGGAACAGAGGGACATTAGATACTCTGAGGTACTTATACATACTTTACAGATACCTGAGGAACAGAGGAGCGTTAGATACTCTGAGGTACTTATACATACTTTACAGGTACCTGAGGAACACAGGGACATTAGATACTCTGAGGTACTTCAGATACTTGACAGATACTTCAGAGATACCTGAGAGTACAGGTGGATCGTGTACTCTGCAGAACTTCACATATACTTTACAGATACTTCACAGATAGAGTACAGGTGTATGTTCTCTTCAGTACTTCACAGATACTCCCCAGATACTTCAGAGTACAGGTGTATCGTGTACTTCACAGATACTCCCCAGATACTTCAGAGTACAGATGTATCGTGTACTTCACAGATACTCCCCAGATACTTCAGAGTACAGGTGTATCGTGTACTTCACAGATACTCCCCAGATACGTCAGAGTACAGGTGTATCGTGTACTCTTCAGTACTTCACAGATACTCCCCAGATACTTCAGAGTACAGGTGTATCGTGTACTTCACAGATACTCCCCAGATACTTCAGAGTACAGGTGTATCGTGTACTTCACAGATACTCCCCAGATACTTCAGAGTACAGATGTATCGTGTACTTCACAGATACTCCCCAGATACTTCAGAGTACAGGTGTATCGTGTACTCTTCAGTACTTCACAGATACTTCAGAGTACAGGTGTATCGTGTACTCTTCAGTACTTCACAGATACTTCAGAGTACAGGTGTATCGTGTACTCTTCAGTACTTCACAGATACTCCCCAGATACTTCAGAGTACAGGTGTATCGTGTACTTCACAGATACTCCCCAGATACTTCAGAGTACAGGTGTATCGTGTACTCTGCAGTACTCCCCAGATACTTCAGAGTACAGGTGTATCGTACAGGTGAGTACAGGTGAGTACAGGTGTATCGTACAGGTGAGTACAGGTGAGTACAGGTGTATCGTACAGGTGAGTACAGGTGAGTACAGGTGTATCGTACAGGTGAGTACAGGTGAGTACAGGTGAGTACAGGTGTATCGTACAGGTGAGTACAGGTGAGTACAGGTGAGTACAGGTGTATCGTACAGGTGAGTACAGGTGAGTACAGGTGTATCGTACAGGTGAGTACAGGTGAGTACAGGTGAGTACAGGTGTATCGTACAGGTGAGTACAGGTGAGTACAGGTGTATCGTACAGGTGAGTACAGGTGAGTACAGGTGTATCGTACAGGTGAGTACAGGTGAGTACAGGTGAGTACAGGTGAGTACAGGTGTATCGTACAGATGAGTACAGGTGAGTACAGGTGTATCGTACAGGTGAGTACAGGTGAGTACAGGTGCACGTTGCTCCTCACCCAGCGTGCATGGCCTCCCACTTGAGGATCTCCTGCCAGGCCTGCTCGTTGTTGGTGTTGTGGATCTTGATGATGTTCGTCATATCCTGAGCTCCGAGGTCGTCTTCACGCCAGCGCCACCTGCAGGACACAGTGGGTATTACAGGAGGAAGCATTCAACCAATCAGGCATGCTGCCAGTTCAAAGTAGAGATGAAGGGTCTCCAGATGTCTGAAGGGGATCAGGGGAACGTACCCTTTGCGCAGCATGGCGTTCCAGAACATCTGCTCTGACGGGTACACCCACTTGTTCCCAGAGTCGTGGCGAGGGATGGTCGACTCCTCTCTGATCCGGTCCAGGTCGAAGGGCTGGTCCGGGGCGGGGGTCTGGTTCGGGGGGGGCATCTGCAGGGGAGACACTTTGAATTGAATATGGGGCAACAGAGGGGGGGAGAGACCATGATGTAATCCTCTTGTTCTCAGGTACCATGTTGGAGGGGTCGATGTCGCTCTTCTCCTCCGATCCCTTCATGGGACACGCCACAAACTCATAGGCTCTCTCCTGGTGAGCTGGTCCTGGGTCTGCTTTGTGCATCGGACACTCTGGGGGGGGGGGACGCTGCTGGGTCTGCTTTGTGCATCGGACACTCTGGAGGGGGGGACGCTGCAGGGAGAGAGAGAAGGATTTCAATCAGAAACACTTTCAGACGGATCAATAACAGGAACCTGAGAGACTCTGTGCAGAGAGGCTTTTGGGTCACATTTCAACTTCAGTGTTCACAAACATATCAATAGTTTACTGACATCAATAAGCACACCACAAGAACATGGGGTGTTTTCCTTTCAATATAAAACATTGACAGTATAAATCAGGGGTGTCAAACTCAAGGCCCGGGGGCCAAATCCGGCCCGCGACTTGATGTGGCCCCACAAGAGCTTGCAAAGAATATAATATGTTTGTTATACGGTTACATGGCGCTTTACAGAAGCACGTTGCCCATAAACTACATGTCCCACAATGCATCTCAAATTATACTTTTTTCTCAGAATTGACTTTTTTTTCAAAATGTTACTTTTTTTTATTTTGCTTTTATTTTAAAATCATTTTGTGACATTCTCACTGAAGAGACTTGCAATTATTTGCCCCAGACTTCTGCTTTCAGACCGAGTTAATTATGATGTTTTTACCCTATCCGATAATAATCCAACGCAGAGGCAATCATGTAATATAATACATTATTTTATATATATTCAATATTTATATATGTATTTTTATATAGTCTTAAAGTCACAACCGGCCCTTTGAGTGCAACCATAATGCTGATGTGGCCCGTGATGAAATTGAGTTTGACCCCCCTGGTATAGATCATTAAATAAAAGATCCAAGCAGACAAAAGAAGAGACGCTTTCCATTTCTCACAAACTTCCTCAAATTCAAGTTGGACAGATATCATTGATGCATCGATGCGTTTGCAGGAGGAGGACCTGAAGTTCAGATGAAATGCACATGTGTTTATTCTCAGAAACTCATCTTACCTTGAGCAGGAGGAGGAGCTTGGTGCATGGGGCACTCTGCGGGGGGGGGCACTGAGACACAGAGAAGCTTGGGTAAAACATGGCAGAACTTGATAGCAAAAACATCTTCTAATTGAACCTCTGAATGTCGCCGTGTGTTGGTTTTGTTTAAAGTTTTTGTGCACAGTGTCCGATAAAGACCAGGCTACAATAGTGTTATTAGTATTCAAGCTTTGTTTCACAGTCCAGACACAGTCCAGACGTCCAAGAGTCAACATTTAGTGGAAGAAAACAGACGTCTGTATCAACATATTCAGGTTTAATGTTTATTCTCAGAAACTCATCTTACCTTCAGCAGGAGGAGGAGCTTGGTGCATGGGGCACTCTGCGGGGGGGGGCACTGAGACACAGAGACAGGTTCAGGTCAAACAAAGCATCTCATGCAGTTACTGGTTTCATGTCAGCGTTGTTCTGTAGGTCATGTTCTTATAGACTCATTTCATCTGTTGCCATCAAGGTGTAGATATTATCTATCTGCTCTTAAGACAACTCACTTTTCAAAATCATTCATCCCCTCTGCTCTCAAACTTTTAAATTCTTGAAAGGTTTTTTAACTTGATTATCGATTATTGACTTATTTATTGTGATGCTGTAAACTATTCACGGTGTAAATGTGAATGATCCGCATCCAGGTGTGCTAATTCACCTTTAGGAGGGGCTTCCTGGTGCATGGGGCATCCGGGCGGGGGGGGCGGCAGAAATCACGGCCTCCGCCCAGACCGTGGGAGCAGAGACTGAAGAGAGAGAGGCTCCCATCCTGCTGTCAGAGAGTAACACAGGGTTCAGTCACAGTTCAAACTAACGATAACACCGCTTCTTCTGTGCTTTATGGGGAAATACCTGAACATTTGGGGGCAGGTTTAATAATAATAATAATAATAATAATAATAATAATAATAATAATAATACATTGGATATTGATAGTGCTTTTCCTAGTGCTCAGACGCTTTACATCAAATCAGAAACAGAAACAGTACAAAGAAAAAACAGAAACAGTAGTTTTGGCATATTTATAATAATAATAATGCATTTTATTTATAGAGCACTTTTCTAGAAGCTCAAAGACACTTTAAAGAGTAAAAAATCATTAAAACATAATTAAAACAACACACTTAAAATATATAAAACACAACATTAGGTCTGAAGAGGTGAGTTTTGATTTGTGATTTGAACCCTTGTGGATTAGGTAAGCCGGGTAACTCAAACATATCCAGGTTAGGTTGAACCGGCTTCGTAGTACAGACCTCTGGAGAGTCTGATGTGTTTAGTGAGGGAGTGAGGGACACTGCAGTAAACACGTTATAACAGATGAACTCGGATGGAGTCTCCTACTTCCTTCTGAGGATAACCAGGAGCCATGACTTCACTGCTTATGAGACTCAAATGGTTCTTCACAGCTGTTAGGACACGTAGAGAAGTATCTAAATCATGCTATGTTTTATATCCCTTTGTTCATTAGTGATTAAACACTAATATTAATAACAGATACACACAGAACACACAGACAGTCATCGAGGGCAGAAGACAACATGTGTGGGCTTCCTTCATTCTGTGTCATCAGGCAAATACCTTGAGTTATCGGCAGGGATGTATATTTACTCCTGACCCTGCTGTGAGGACTTTAGTCCAGATAAACTGGTTCTTCTTTTACATTTAACTAGTCCACCTTCTGTGGTATCAAATGATTATGAACATGAGAGGACGACAGTCATGAAATCACTGATCCAGACATCGAGCTGCCAGGTAAGGTCATGTCCACTTTAGTTTAAGGAGGTTCTACTGATGCTTCCTCTCCTGTGTGTTTGAGATCTCTATTGGTGTTCTCACATGTAAATGAAGGAGTACCTCCTCTCCTCCTCTCCTCCTCCTCACCTCCTCTCCTCCTCTCCTCCTCTCCTCCTCCTCACCTCCTCTCCTCCTCTCCTCCTCCTCTCCTCCTCACCTCCTCTCCTCCTCTCCTTCACTGACACTACTGAACTATATATCATCTCTGTTAGTCCCTCAGCAGACAGACAGCACAATAACTATTATATGTAATAGTTATGTAATGTTTTCACAGTGTTGTGTTTGAAGGGCAGCACAATGACAGCAGCATCCCTCCATGATGTTATAACACAGCAGCAACAGAGCATTGAGAACATATATATATATATACTGTATGACCATATGATAATATATATATACTGTATGACCATATGAGAACATATATATACTGTATGACCAGAGGCTCAATTATATTATAGATCAATGATCAAGATGAAGACACTAATAACACATAACAGATCAGAGGGAGTACACAGACATTACATATTAACAATAAGCTGACATGTGATCCTCTTGCTGGAAGATATCCTGGGTTAACCTCAGGGTGGGTTAGCATCAGAGCTAACGAAGCAACCACAGCTGTTGTTGTTTGTAGGTGTTTTCAAGTCGTTTTTATTGTAGTTTTTAGGTGAATTGTAGGTGTATTTGTTTTATGTCTTATATATACTTATATTGCCTTGTCTGAGGAACCTGTTTTTCTACACTGTAGCTGTGTACATGACCAATAAACCATTTAAAACCTGACTGAGTGTTAGCATCAAAGCTAATGGAAGTAAGGTTAGAAACAGTAATAAAGGTTAGCAGGTCTCCTAGCAGCTAAGCTAACATTAGCCTGTTTCTCTCCTCTAACGTACTTTAAACACAACACAACTCAACAGGAAGTCTCCACTAGCTTCACTTTAATGTTATTATCTATAATTAAGAGTTATAATGTTAATAAAGACAGAATAATAAGCGGTTTACCTGAGAGAGTGCAGAGGACTGTCACAATGTCAACGTGCAGGACGAGGGTTGCACACAACGTGCGTTACGTACTCCTTGCGTAAGCCTCATACGTCATCATCAGCATCGCTTCTTCTTCTATGGCAACCGACCAGTAAGTGCATTACCGCCACCTAGTGGACTGGAACCAGTACATTGGCAGGAAAACATAAGAAAGCCCTCAAAAACACACGAATTTTTCTCTATAATTCTGGTTTATTTTAAGAGTAAAACACGGTAGGCTCTGCTCAAGTTTCTGGAAAGCCTTACAGACAGTATAGAGAGTTAGAGCCAGTATTTGTGACGACTGTAGTCAAGTACATTATATAAAGGACTACAATTCCCAGGGTGCCTCCTGTAAAGAGACACAACCTACGGAGCCTCGAGGCACCGTTTTTACATTTATTTTAAAGTTACAAAGACCTATACATAGAAAGAAATAAAGACTATTTAAGGTCATTACAATTTTATTTGAGTTTTCCCTCTTTTGTTTGATTAGTTTTGACTGTTGAAAAGGCCTGTTTTCTTTGATTCATGTGTCAAAAGTGTATTATTTTAACACATTATCCAGAGCCCTATCTATACGGCGCTGACATTATCTACACCACCGGAGGCCAACAGGTCGTCAAACGGAGTAAAACAGATCTTATTCCACATGTGGGAACATCTAGACTCTCCTTTCTCTATACAAGTGAATATACATATGTTTTGCAAGGTATTTTCTATTGAAACACCATTACATTCATGTCATACTGTAGTTACAAAACACAGTGTCCTGCAGTGCAGTGTCTGTCCACCAGAGGGCGCAGAAACTGTCTTATTTTTACACTTTTCATGTCATTTCTGCACGTTTTATGACCTTTTAGACCTCAGTTTGTTCCAGGAAACATGATGGCACAAACTCACATCATTCAAAACAACACCACCTTTCTCCTGCATCCTTTATATGGTTCAATTCACCAAGATGGGGCAACTTATTCAAATTAAAAGTGTGTAATCATTGAAGATTATCCTTTTTTTGGAGTTGTCCGAGCCTAGAAAAGCTCAGAAGTGCAATCAGATGTAACCCTATATAATATTGTTTTCCCCAGGATGAAAACATTAATAAAAGACCCTTTCCACATCTATCCCACCACTACCACTACTGACGGGCTGTCAGGAGAGGGAGAGAGAGAGAGAGAGAGAGAGAGAGAGAGAGAGAGAGAGAGAGAGAGAGAGAGAGAGAGAGAGAGAGAGAGAGAGAGAGAGAGAGAGAGAGAGAGAGAGAGGTTGTTGTGTTGAGAATATTCAGGAGAATATTTGTCATTGTTCCAATGATAATAAACAAACATTTGCATAAAGCATATTTGTCCACTCATATGTTGATAAGAGTATTAAAAACTTGAAAAATATTCCTCTAAGGTGCATTTAGAACAGATAAAAAATGTGCGATTAATTTGCGATGAACTATGGACATCATGCGATTAATCGCGATTACATATTTAATCGACTGACAGTCCTAATATATATATATATATATATATATATATATATATATATATATACAACGCAGTAGTTTTGTGTGTACTTCAGATCATAGTCATACTGTATGTTTCCTGGAAACTGAAATGTGTGTCTGTTAAACGTATTCAGAGTAACAAATAATACATGCGGCCGCAGTGTGTTTGAAAAACTTCTATAAAAAGACCCTTAAAGACCACAATTACTGTGTGTGTGTGTGTGTGGGTGTGTGTGTGTGTGTGTGTGTGTGTGTGTGTGTGGCTGCTATAACCACTGCTGCATAAATACAGCTGCACACGTCCCACTGCAAAACATGGTCGATGTACACATAGTGGATGAAAACATGTAATTTACGTTATTAATATGAAATGTTTAAGCTGTAGTGTGTGTGTGTGTGTGTGGTGTGTGGTGTGTGTGTGTGGTGTGTGTGTGTGTGTGTGGTGTGTGTGTGTGTGTGTGTGTGTGTGTGTGTGTGTGTGTGTGAGTTATCAGAGTGTGTTCAAAAACAGGTTGTTAATGTGATTTAATTAAAATAAAGAGGAAAGGTGTAGTTTTTGAGCCAAAACTCTGAGCTGAAAGCGGCTAAAGCTAAACCTCTCTGAGAGCTGCAGAGTTTCACGTCATCACACATCGGCCTTTTTAAAAACACTATTCATATAACACTTTTGATTTGTGCCGCTCTGTTGGCTGCAGTCTGGCTGCTTTGTGGGCATCTTCATTTTATTTTAGCGCCCCTGAAACCCTCAGTAATTAAAGTGAACCTCTGTGCCCATATCCTCAAAGAGATGCCCTCACAGAAACTGTCGTTTAAATATAAAACTGGCGTGATCCAAACCTCAGGAAAGATCCTGTTTCAACCGAAGCCCTGGAATAACCCAGAGACACAAAAACAAACTCTTTGTTTGTCCAGAGGAGATAAAATAGCTAAGTGTGTTCGGTCTAACTTGAAACGTGTGTTTTGCTCCGCTCACCGGTCCGTTACAGCGGCTGAGCTTCTGGTGGTCACGGAGCTGCGCGACCTAAACAATAGGTGCTTGGCAACGGGGTGTGGCGGCAAAGTATAGATTTGTTCTCTCTCTCTTAATTCCCCATGCCCCAAAACTCACTCGATGATTAATATACCCGTTTTATGAAAAGTCACGAAGTTTGAGATGTTTTTTACCCTCAACCAAACAACAAGACCTGTAACACAACAATAGGCGCTTTCACACCGCAGTACTATTCCCACAAAGGTTCATCAGAACTTAGTTCATGAGAACTCTTTAGTTCTCATAAACTAAGTTTTGAGCGGTTTCACACAAAGTGTTACTTCACAGTTTTACGACACATTTTTATTTTTTTGACTTGCAAAATTATCTTTTAAATTGACAAACAAAATAATTTTGCAAGTCAAAACAAAAAAAAATTGTCGTAAAACTGTGAAGTAACACATTTGTTTGTGTGAAACGCTCAATGAACTACATCTCTGGTCTCACAGAACAACACACGTCACCAAGATGGCCGTCACTACTGTCTTGCCTAAAAAGGGATTGACTACCCTCACTATCCAACCCAGTCTCACGCCATTTCGTGTTATAGTCACGAAATTAATTTAATCTATTGATTCGTGTTCACCAACACGATTTTCGCATTTTTTTCGTGTCACACAGAACGATTTTAAAAGCAATGTATTTCTATTGGTAGTATGTTTCGTGCCTGCAACACGTCTTTTTGTCCGGTCGGGTCTTGGAATACCAGAAGCTGTGTGGTTCATAAACACATTTTCTTACTCAATATCTTACCCTAACGGACCGTCTCCACAGCAGTGTTAAAAAAATCTTGGAGGTGGGCGTATCTGAGGCTTGGGGATTTTTTTGCGATCAACCAATCACATGAATCTCCCGCCCGCGACATACGAAGCCAAAAAGCCCGAAGTAAACTGGATATAAACTCCCCAAAACAGGCGAAAACATACCACTGTCTCTGCCACCTCCCTCCATGCCTGGCTCCTCCGGTTTATATCCCGGTAGGTCTGGTCATAAAGCACCGGGTGATTGATTCGCTACCGCTAATTTCTCCTCCATTTTTTGGAATATGAGGAAATGACCTGCGGTACCCAGCATACACGCCGTTTGATTGGCTAGAGCTTGAACTGCCAGATTTGCGTACACGGGATTTGATTGGCTGCCGCTTCCACCTCAGCTTCAAAAGTTGAACATTGTTCAACTTTGAATCTTGAAAATCCTGAGAATCTCCGCTCGCCTGCCCACAATGCATTTCGGCGAAAAGTGAGGGAAAGTGACGTCACCCCATTCAAAGTGAATGGGCAGAAGCGTTTCAAGATTTTTTAACGCTGCTGTGGAGACGGCCCGTAAGCCTAACCCTATCCCTTTTATTTTAAATTGTATAATGTCTGAGTTTTTTTGCCATCCGCGAGGAAAAGAAATGTCTCAGAGCCTCAGAATACTGACATCTGTATTTTATGTCATCTCTTTTTCCTTCTAATTTGTTATTATTTGGTGCAGGCACGAAACATACTACCAATAGAAATACATTGCTTCTAAAATCGTTCTGTGTCAGAATACTGAAATCTGTATTTTTTTTAATCTGTTTTTCCTTCTAATTTGTTATTATTTACATTGCTTTTAAAATTGTTCTGTGTGACACGAAAAAAATGGGAAAATCGTGTTGGTGAACACGAATCAATAGATTAATTTCGTGACTATAACACGAAATGCCGTGAGACTGTGTTGCACTATCACCACAATGAAACACGTCCTGAAGAAAGTCATGCAAAGCTGCCTGCCTGCCTTCCTTTGATTCTCTCTGAACTGCCTGGTCGTTTTAATGTTTAATGTCAACCATTTGTGCAGATAGCATGAAGTAAAAAAGATCGCCGAAGCTAATGTAGCGTTAGCGTTAGCATTTCTCCCCCGGGCTTAAATGGTGTATTATAGAATGATCACACCGGTGACAGTACTCTTCAAAGGGTTCACGAAATATGACTACTACTCTTACTGTTTAACATTTTGGGTTACTTCATGTTACTTCATGTTAAGGCTAATACAAATGACAAGGCTGTAATGCTAACTAACGTGCTAGCTACTAGCTAGCTTGATCCAGACACTCCTGGTCCTTTCATCAGACGGGAAGCGAAAGAACGAGCAAGACCCATTGCTGGTATGATAACAACCTGGTACTAAGCACACAGGCATCTTGTTAAAGTTATCTTATCTTAGCCAGCGCCATATAGATAGATTATATCTATATGGCGCTGATCTTAGCTATCTCTTAGTGGAGGAAAACAATTGTGACATCACTTACGCGACTCTGGGATTTGTAGTCTTTCTAGTTGCGTATTTTTCATAGTCTTATATTTCAACAGTTTTACGACAAACTGTGACTTTTTTGACATGGAAATGATTTTTTAAGATTGACAAACATCATGTGTGTAATTCATGGCACAATTCAAACGGGATCGAAAGATAATCTTTCTCTCTCCATTGACTTCAATACATTATTTTTCCGAAGTAAGGTCCCATGGAGCTCCCCCGGAAAGGGAGGGACTTCGCCTCTCTATACTGTGTTTAAATACAAGTATAGGGGAGGGGGAGGGGAGCAGTTGGTCTCACGTTGAAACAATGTAAATTCATTGTAGGAAATGTCAACGTTGATTGAGTCAACAACATTTTTTCAAACGTTGAAATGGTATCTGTAATAACACATCGAATCAACATTGATTTTACAACCTCAACCAAAAATAACCAATTTAACCAAAATCCAATGTTGAATTAATGTCTTTTGCTATCTGGGTTCATCCTGCTGCAGCTTCACACACACACACACACACACACACACACACACACACACACACACACACACACACACACACACACACACACACACACACACACAAAGGGACAAAGAGTGTGTGTGACGGGTTTAAAGATACTTTGATGGGTGCCACGGACAAACACGAAGATGTTAAAATAATAAAAGTGTGTGTGTGTGTGTGTGTGTGTGTGTGTGTGTGTGTGTGTGTGTGTGTGTGTGTGTGTGTGTGTGTGTGTGTGTGTGTGTGTGTGTGTGTGTGTTGGATCATGTGGACTCACAGAAACACACGCACACACATACACACACACACATATAGGCCGCTGTGTCTCTGTTCTCACTTAAAGTGAAATGTGGTTCCAGTTTTATTCGTGAGGCCGTGGTATTTCAGTCGAACACACAGAGAAAATAAGATGTTTTTGACCGGCTTAATAACAAAGCTGGGAATCAGAAATATGACTTTTTGAAGGCTTTTCAAAAACACTTTATTCCCAATGTTTAATATCACATGGTCCTGGGTGATCTCACAGAGTACTGATGTTTCTGAGTGTGAACAGGAACATTTGGGTTTCTATATCTGCATCCTGAAGAGATTTGGCACGATGGGTTTGCACCCGTTTCTCTTCCAGGAGACCTCCCAGAAGATCAGGTATTATTAAACACCTTCCTCTGCTTTGTACAGGATAGAATAGTGTATATGTTTATATGTTTCTGTAGGAGCTGCTTCCACTCTCTATGAAATGCTAAAGCCCGGGTCATGAGAACCTGAGCTTCAGATCGAAGGTCGTGGGACGATTGTTTTGAGAAAGCCTCGCAGCGATGAAGATAATGTGAGAGATTAGCAATATCAGGGAAGATGGCGTGATTAAAAACAACATTAGATCACACACACAACGCTAAGAGATATAAGAAACTCTTCAGACGTAAACATGACAATATTGATTGAAAAACATTCAGTTTGCAACTTTCCCCAGTGTTTGTCCTTTTTTGGGCCCATTTGCTATTCCACTCACACACACACACACACACACACACACACACACACACACACACACACACACACACACACACACACACACACACACACACACACACACATGGTGTTATTTCCTTCATTCAGAGCTTCAGGATTTACTGAACAATAGCAAACCATATGTTCCTGCTCCCATCCATCACTCAGGACACCGTGAGTGTGTGTGTGTGTGTGTGTGTGTGTGTGTGTGTGTGTGTGTGCGTGTGTGTGTGTGTGTGTGTGTGTGTGTGTGTGTGTGTGTGTGTGTGTGTGTGTGTGTGTGTGTGTGTGTGTGTGTGTGTGTGTGTGAGTGTGTTGCCACATGTTGACAGGTGGTGAGAGGCCATGCAGAGCTTCATACATAACAAACACACACACACACACTTTGGTTTGTGCCCAGGTGTGACAGTCAGGATGTGTGTTTGCAGCTGATGAACACACACCTTCCTGCTTTGGTGTACATGTTGCAAACGCACATTTAAAACAACTTTTTGACACTTAGATATCAACACATCTTTGGTGCAAAACTGTCTTCAAATGAGCGACAGGTGAGAATACGTTGATCAAAATCAGAGCTGCAGCGAGCATGAGACATCACAGATGAACTGCACCAAGCCTCATTTAGCAGCTTTTCCAATGTGCTAATTCATATGGAAAAACTGTGTAATACAAGCTGGAACAACACGCCTAAAACACATCCTTTAGAGACTTATTTATGCAACAAGTTGTTACATTGCAGAGAGTAGAATAACTAGTGACTTTAATAATAATAATAATAATTCATTACATTTGTTTGACTTCACAACATATCACACAAACACAGATGCAATGGAGAAAAGGTAAAGAAAATACATATAAACTGTGGAACAAGAAGCGTTATGAACTGGTGGAGTTATGACAGTAGAGTAATGTGTAATATATATACACAGTGTATATAGGATCCCAATGCATCTGTGATTCAGTAAATATAGCCATTAGCATCATGCTAACCTTCTGTCAGCCTGAATTATTTATGACTTGTCGTGGTGAACCTTGGCAAGATGTTCATCATATCTTCCCTTTATGAACATCCCATACACTTTAATAAAAGACTGATATCAGCTCCACACACACACACACACACACACACACACACACACACACACACACACACACACACACACACACACACACACACACAAACACACACACACACACACACACAAACACACACACACACACACACCACACTGAACATCTGGTGAGAACAGCAGCTCTGAATTCATCTCGATGCCTGACAAAGATCTCTCTGATGGACGGACGCCTCAGGGCTCTACACACACACACACACCACACACACACACACACACAGACACACACACACACACACACACACACACACACACACACACACACACACACACACACACACACACACACACACACACACACACACCACACACACACACACACATACTGTTTGTGGCACGGTGTTGGACAGAGGGGGAATTCCTGCTCAGAGAAATGTAAATCTGTCGCCAAACCCTAAAAATGTTGTGGTGGAACAACGGGAAGATGCTGCCGGATAAATAAGATTGTTTACTCCCCCTCTCAAACTCTAACACACACACACACACACACACACACACACACACACACACACACACACACACACACACACACACACACACACACACACACAGACTGGTTGGTGGCACGGTGTGGACAGAGGGGGAATTCCTGCTCAGAGAAATGTAAATCTGTCGCCAAACCCTAAAAATGTTGTGGTGGAACAACGGGAAGATGCTGCCGGATAAATAAGATTGTTTACTCCCCCTCTCAAACTCTAACACACACACACACACACACACACAGACACACACACACACACACACACACACACACACACACACACACACACCACACTCTGCACCATCAGGCCTCACACACACTCATTTAGAGACACTTTATTATCAAAAACACGCAGAAAATGATTTTTTGTGTCTGTTCTCAGTATTTTCTGATTTATGGAGTGTGTATATATGTTGTTGTTGTTGTTGTTGTTGTTGTTGTTTAGGTTATGGATTTATTTTATTCCACTCATGGCAATGAATACACACATTTTAAACACACTTTATTACTAAAAGCCTGGTAAAAACATGCAGAAAATGCTTTTTTTTATGGCATTTAAATGTCTTTTTTTAATTTAATATATTATTTTATTTATTTATTATTTATTTATTTTTTGTTCCTATCCACACATTTAACAACAACAACGCCTCATTAGCATATGTAAACATTACCCGTCAGAAAACCTATAATATAAAATATAACTGTATTAAAGTCAGTAATGAGGGGAGGGGGTTTCACGCTGATATCTGTATGTTAAATATGTTAACCCTTTAGTCTCCTGCAGTATGAACACATGTCTCTCACTGAGGCCCCATGGAGCTCCTTCACTGTCCCCATCAGGGCCTCAGACCTCACTTTGGGCCCCATGATGGAGCTCCATCTCTGTCCCCATCAGGGCCTCAGACCTCACTTTGGGCCCCATGATGGAGCTCCATCTCTGTCCCCATCATGGCCTCAGACCTCACTTTGGGCCCCATGGAGATTCATCACTGTACCCATCAGTACCTGGTGATAAACCTGGTTTTGATTCTGATAAATAATAACATTAAAATAAATAAATGTAGAAATAAAATCCCCTGAAGACTAGTCTCTTTTTAAATAACCTATTATGTGGATTAGACTGATTTATATGAACTATTGCAATATATTTATTGAAATGTACTGAGTGGATGTGATGGATGTCCCGTTCTGCGCATGCGCAAACGCCGTAGAGACAGGGGAGGAGAGAGTAAAGGGAGTAAAGGGGGAGAGAGAGAGTCAAGGGGGAGAAAGGAGAGATTTAACGGGTCTTCATGGAGCTTTTCCCCGCTGCAGAGGTTTCTTTTTCTCCACGATGCACTTTAGGATCTCAGTAAGATGTGTTTCCAGATCCTCTGTTTGCTGCTGCTGAGCGCCTCTCAGCTCAAAGCCCAGGGTGAGTCTCTAACTGTTTTAAAACACCTTTAAAGCCTGAGAAACTTCAGACAAGTAATCAAACTGAGGGGGATTTAACTTTAAATGCATGTGTTGTTTGATCTCTGATGTTTTGGACTCACTTGTTGCTTCACTGACAGCTGGCATCCTGTTAAAGTCGCTTTTTTACGAACATCACACCAAACTCCATTCACAAATCTCATAATTGTACACTCTTTTGCTTGTGTCTTATTATTTTAACCTCGCTGATTTATTATAAAGATGTTTTCTGATTCATAAAAGTGCTCTGGTTAATTCGGCTAACATCATATCTAGATACAAGCTCTTCTTATATTAATAAAACCTGTGTGTTTAATGTAGTTCACAGCAGAAATACCGCCCACAGAGGAGCGTCTAGGTGTGAGTTAACAGTGGGAAATACAGGGAAACAACTCTAAACGTTTATATTTAATCATATTTAGTGTATATATTGTACGCCGAATCAAAGACTGGATATTTAATCATATTGAAAGTATATTCAATGGTGTTTTTGTGCTTTGTAATTAACCTAAAATCTAAATGACTATATGTTGAGTTAATTGATTATGGAATAAGTGTTAGCTCTCTGAGAACGAAACGGTTAGCCTCCTGTTGAGTGTTTTCTTCAAGTTTTAAATTACTTTTTAATAGTTTATATAACATTATCCTGCCGTTTTTATTACATGTTTTATTTACCTGTTGATAGTAGTTTTTGAAAGTAGTGTTTGTTTTGTTTTTTGTGTGGGAAAAAAGCTGTGATTTAAAGGAAACTAGCTGACATAACGGATCGGAAAAAGATCAAAGGGACCAGAAACCAGATGCCAAACTCCATTAAGAATTAACCACTTTTAAGCTTTTCGTTATTATCAAAAACACACAGCTTTTAAACACAAATAATAAGATATATTTCGATTCAGTAAGACCTGTTCTTTAATTCGGCATGCATCCCATAGCCTTAAAATGCATTTAATTCCTTTAAAAACCTAATGTTTAACATATTGAAGCTTTATTCTCATATTTATCTCTCTCTAAAATACACTTGAATAAGCACTAGCAATCTTTTTTAGATAAACCAGGTATTTAAAGGTACATTTTCCTATATTCCACATGTGCTTGGATAAGGACTTAGTTATACATACTTATATTTTATTGGGGGAAATTACTAAAACTAAAATGCCTGTTTTCTGAATGTAGTCTGGCAGCTGTAAGCAGACTGCGTGTGTGTGTGTGTGTGTGTGTGTGTGTGTGTGTGTGTGTGTGTGTGTGTGTGTGTGTGTGTGTGTGTGTGTGTGTGTGTGTGTGTGTGTGTGTGTGTGTGTGTGTGTGTGTGTGTCTTGTGTTTTCAGGGTGTTAATGAATCCTGTAGGATCTGTAAACACAGAGGTGTGTGTGTGTGTGTGTGTGTGTGTGTGTGTGTGTGTGTGTGTGTGTGTGTGTGTGTGGTGTGTGTGTGTGTGTGTGTGTGTGTGTGTGTGGTGTGTGTGTGTGTGTGTGTGGTGTGTGTGTGTGTGTGGTGTGTGTGTGTGTGTGTGTGTGTGTGTGTGTGTGTGTGTGTGGGTGTGTGGGTGTGAGCTTCAGGTAACTCTCTCTTGTTAATGGACGGGTCAACACTTTGCACTTTGCTGCCACATTTTGACGATCATTTGGAGTTTTCTCTTCAGCTGTCTCCCCGTTTGAAGCATGGAGGGTTCGAGGGTTTCAGACTCTTTGATGGCACATGGACGCAGGATGTGGATTTTGCTCGGGCTAAATTTGACTTTTTGTTCCTCCTTTTTCTCAGAAACATCTGCCAGAACATGAAAGGCTCTCTGAACACATTTGTTCAGCACATTGTCTCAAAGAGACGTAGTAATGAAGGTGGGAAGTAGAGGAGTACAAATACTTTAAGTACATTTTTCCGGTACCAGTACTTTACTCCAGACTTTTTACTTTCTACTTCTTACATGTTGAACACAAGTACCTGTACTTTCTACTTCTTACATTTTGAACACAAAAACCTGTACTTTCTACTTCTTACATTTTGAACACAAAAACCTGTACTTTCTACTTCTTACATGTTGAACCCAAATACCTGTACTTTCTACTTCTTACATTTTGAACACAAATACCTGTACTTTCTACTTCTTACATTTTGAACACAAAAACCTGTACTTTCTACTTCTTACATGTTGAACACAAATACCTGTACTTTCTACTTCTTACATGTTGAACACAAATACTTGTACTTTCTACTTCTTACATGTTGAACACAAATACCTGTACTTTCTACTTCTTACATGTTGAACCCAAATACCTGTACTTTCTACTTCTTACATGTTGAACACAAATACCTGTACTTTCTACTTCTTACATGTTGAACACAAATACCTGTACTTTCTACTTCTTACATGTTGAACACAAATACCTGTACTTTCTACTTCTTACATGTTGAACCCAAATACCTGTACTTTCTACTTCTTACATGTTGAACCCAAATACCTGTACTTTCTACTTCTCACATGTTGAACCCAAATACCTGTACTTTCTACTTCTCACATGTTGAACTCAAATACCTGTACTTTCTACTTCTTACATGTTGAACCCAAATACCTGTACTTTCTACTTCTTACATGTTGAACTCAAATACCTGTACTTTCTACTTCTTACATGTTGAACCCAAATACCTGTACTTTCTACTTCTTACATGTTGAACACAAATACCTGTACTTTCTACTTCTCACATGTTGAACTCAAATACCTGTACTTTCTACTTCTTACATGTTGAACTCAAATACCTGTACTTTCTACTTCTTACATGTTGAACACAAATACCTGTACTTTCTACTTCTTACATTTTGAACACAAATACCTGTACTTTCTACTTCTTACATTTTGAACACAAAAACCTGTACTTTCTACTTCTTACATGTTGAACACAAATACCTGTACTTTCTACTTCTTACATTTTGAACACAAATACCTGTACTTTCTACTTCTTACATTTTGAACACAAAAACCTGTACTTTCTACTTCTTACATGTTGAACACAAATACCTGTACTTTCTACTTCTTACATGTTGAACACAAATACTTGTACTTTCTACTTCTTACATGTTGAACACAAATACCTGTACTTTCTACTTCTTACATGTTGAACTCAAATACCTGTACTTTCTACTTCTTACATGTTGAACACAAATACCTGTACTTTCTACTTCTTACATGTTGAACACAAATACCTGTACTTTCTACTTCTTACATGTTGAACACAAATACCTGTACTTTCTACTTCTTACATGTTGAACCCAAATACCTGTACTTTCTACTTCTTACATGTTGAACCCAAATACCTGTACTTTCTACTTCTTACATGTTGAACCCAAATACCTGTACTTTCTACTTCTTACATGTTGAACCCAAATACCTGTACTTTCTACTTCTCACATGTTGAACCCAAATACCTGTACTTTCTACTTCTCACATGTTGAACTCAAATACCTGTACTTTCTACTTCTTACATGTTGAACCCAAATACCTGTACTTTCTACTTCTTACATGTTGAACTCAAATACCTGTACTTTCTACTTCTTACATGTTGAACCCAAATACCTGTACTTTCTACTTCTTACATGTTGAACACAAATACCTGTACTTTCTACTTCTCACATGTTGAACTCAAATACCTGTACTTTCTACTTCTTACATGTTGAACTCAAATACCTGTACTTTCTACTTCTTACATGTTGAACTCAAATACCTGTACTTTCTACTTCTTACATGTTGAACCCAAATACCTGTACTTTCTACTTCTCACATGTTGAACTCAAATACCTGTACTTTCTACTTCTCACATGTTGAACTCAAATACCTGTACTTTCTACTTCTTACATGTTGAACTCAAATACCTGTACTTTCTACTTCTTACATGTTGAACTCAAATACCTGTACTTTCTACTTCTTACATGTTGAACCCAAATACCTGTACTTTCTACTTCTCACATTTCCCAAACAGGCTGGTTCCTTTAGTTTGAATGTGTGTTTGGTGGCGTGATCATTATTCTTTAGAGTCATTGCGTGCCTATTGATTTGAACACGATCCGTGTATCCATCATTTCCTGGTCTTCTCTAAAGAAGAGGGACCAATGAAAACGTTGTCATGTTGCCGTTGTTCAGCATGGAAACATTCATTAGCTAACAATGACATTATTGTTCTATTAATATAAAGGGAGGTCAGGTACTCTTTAAAACAGCTGCTAGTTATGGGTACTTTTTACTGAAGGACATTTCAAAGCCTCTTTACTTTCACTTGAGTGAAGAAGTTTAGTCAGTACTTCTACTTTCACCAGAGTATTTTTAAACACGAGTATCTGTACTTCTACTTGAGGAAAGGATGTGAGTACTTTTGCCTCTCTGGTTGTAATGAAGGTCCAGAAAGGGTTAGTAAATATCCCCATGTGTGGAAGAGGAAGAGGAGGAGGTGGAAGAGGAGGAAGAGGAGGAGGAGGAAGAGGAGGAGGAGGAAGAGGAGGAGGAAGGCTCGTTCAGATGCCAAACATTCCTGAGTTCTCAGAGTTTTCCAAACGTTCCTTCTCTTTCATGTTGTGATTCAGTTATGGAGGCTCGCCGTGAGAGAGGGCATCTGGAAGTGATTTGAGGAGGAGGAGGAGGAGGAGGAGGAGGAGGAGGAGGAGACCCACAAACCTAATTATAGTTTCTGATTAAAGTGCAGTTCAGTTTCAGGCTCTCTCTCGTTAAAGAGGGTTTTTGTAATGCTCGTGCTTTCTCGGCTAAATATGAAGAGGAAGGGTCAGTTCTGCAGCCGTCCCTCTCACATTAAAGTCATTACTAAATCAACATTTCACCCTAAAATGATCCATTTGTCCATCAGTTATACCCTCTCTGTGTTACCTTGAACTCTTGAAGAAAGCTTCGTTTTTCATGCCTTCAAAATGACTTCAAATTCTCCAAAAAAGTCATAAAGATGAATTGAAGATGAAATGTCCGTTCTCCAGCTCCCATTGTACTCCTAAACATTTCACCCTAAAATACTCACAGGTAACATTCAATTCAGACAGAGAGATATTTAAACGCTGATTGTCCCAAACATGATGTAATCTGCCGGCGGTAATTCAATCTATGAATTCTCTTTGAACACGTCTGCAGAACATCTCCTGAATCAGCCTGTCCTCCTTTTAGTGAAGATATGAATGTGGATTTGATCACACAGCTGTTCCAGATGTTGGCTGTGAGGAGGAGGTGTTATGAGACGTGGAGAAGAGGTTATTTATCATGTTGTTACCTATAGCACGTTCTGTCTTTACGCTTTAAGAGTCGTTTAAAGTGATAATATTCAAAATGGTTGAAATCTTAGAAATTAAATTTGAATAAAATATGTGCAGTAATGATTGGTCAACCAGCTGACAGATGTCCCGCCCCTTAGCCTTAGCACGTACAGTGTAGCCAATAGGAGTGTTACGTAGTGATGTCACTGAACCCTAACCCCCCATACAGGATGTTTAATGTTCTCTATAAGAAAATAGTAACAAGTTATTTTAAGATGATTTCATTTCCTGCTCATTTCCTGAGGTCATGGTTTGATTACTACAGACTGTTAGCTGGGAGGACTGACCTACAGCTAACTAGATGAAGGTTTGTATTCTGTGTATATGAGACATCAGTGTTAATGAAGGATTACTTTCACACACACGATGATTAATGAGTGTTTTCATTATTAAAACAATTCAAAGGCTTTAATTAAAGATGTCCCGATCCGATCACGTGATCGGGGATCGGAGCCGATCACGTGATTTTCAAAAAATCGGGGATCGGGAATTTATTTTTTTATAAAATATTTTTCTTTTATTTAATGTTACAAAACAAAAATGACCATGTTCACGTCTTAAAGTCATCCTGAGGCCTTAGTTTTGGTTTAAAATTACACAACATCATGTATGTGTTGCTTCTTTTGGGCTTGTTTTCATAGACCTGGCTGCTTATTTCTCTCAAATCTGGCTACAGAGTGGGCGCAGTGTCTAATAGTAGAGCCTGACGTAAGCTATTCAGCCGGTGTAACGAGAGGCTACGTTCAGCCGGTGTAACGAGAGGCTACGTTCAGCCGGTGTAACGAGAGGCTACGTTCAGCCGGTGTAACGAGAGGCTACGTTCAGAGCCGGTGTAAACGAGAGGCTACGTTCAGCCGGTGTAACGAGAGGCTACGTTCAGCCGGTGTAACGAGAGGCTACGTTCAGCCGGTGTAACGAGAGGCTACGTTCAGCCGGTGTAACGAGAGGCTACGTTCAGCCGGTGTAACGAGAGGCTACGTTCAGCCGGTGTAACGAGAGGCTACGTTCAGCCGGTGTCACGAGAGGCTACGTTCAGCCGGTGTAACGAGAGGCTACGTTCAGCCGGTGTAACGAGAGGCTACGTTCAGCCGGTGTAACGAGAGGCTACGTTCAGCTGGTGTAACGAGAGGCTACGTTCAGCCGGTGTAACGAGAGGCTACGTTCAGCCGGTGTAACAAGAGGCTACGTTCAGCCGGTGTAACGAGAGGCTACGTTCAGCCGGTGTAACGAGAGGCTACGTTCAGCTGGTGTAACGAGAGGCTACGTTCAGCCGGTGTAACGAGAGGCTACGTTCAGCCGGTGTAACGAGAGGCTACGTTCAGCTGGTGCCTCGGGAGTCGGGACAGAGAAAATGTCAGGAGTTTGGAAGTATTATAAAATTGAAAGCGAAGGCAGTGTAACAGCCAGATGCAATGTTTGCAAGGCGGAGGTTCCGCGTGGTGGAAAGAACAGAGCTACGTTCAACACGACCAATCTAATGCAAACACCAACAACAACACGAGGAGTACACAGCGGCCACTCAGGTAACGGCACTGAAACAACCGACACTTTCAGAGACTTTTAAAAGGAAAGAGAAACTGCCCCAGAACAGTGAAAAGGCCAAAAAAACAACAGCCAAGATAGCTGAATTCATCGCGTTGGATGACCAGCCGTTATCTGTGGTGGAGAACGTGGGGTTTAAGGGACAACTTGAATGCTTTTCTCCTTTTTTTCCCTCTTAATGCATTGCATAAAGATCGGATCGGGAAAAATCGGTATCAGCAGATTGTCAAAATCAAATGATCGGAATCGGATCGGGAGCAAAAAAAGGTGATCGGGACATCTCTAGCTTTAATCGTCATAATTATGAAAGCATCATTTTCTGAGTAGCTTTTAAAACATCCTGCCAGCAGCTCTAATCTCTGAGAGAATCATGTGATGGACCATTCACTAACTCTTCTGATATGTTGTTCTTGTTGTTGTATTAGGTGTTAGGGAGTCATTTGCCCTGCATGTCCTCCTTCGCCCTCTGACGCAGCTGACCAGCCTCGAGCAGCTGACCAGCCTCGAGCAGCTGACCAGCCTCGAGCAGCTGACCAGCCTCGAGCAGCCGCTATCTCCCTGAAGGAGGGGCTGCCCGAGCAAGTTGTTGTTGTTGTTATCAGTTTGTGACGGGCAGCTCTCGGTCAGAGATAGTTGTTGTTGTGGGAAACCTGGGCGTAGATGACCCCGAGCCATAAGAGACAACAACTGTGATTCAGTGTCCTCCGCTGTTCAGTCTAACTAATGAAGAATGTTGATTACCCTCAGCGAACTAGTTCAAACCTCATATGAGAGGAAGGGGTCTTCAGAGTTGATGTGGCATCTCTACCGTGCGGTCAGATCGTGGCCCGTGACATGTTTTGTGAAATCTCCGGCCGAAGCTCCAAATAAACCGTCAGTGCCATCAAAGCTCCCGCTCTCCTCGTGTCTCTCTGAGTCCTGTTTCCTATTGCTTCAGAACGTTCCCCCACATTAGGGAAGCTACAGTATGTTGGAAATGGAGCCGTCTATTTCCTGGGACACTGTCTTCACCGTCAGAAGTGTTTTGTTTGTTAGAGCTTGAGTTCAGGGCCCTTTTTTTGACCAAATCTAGTCTTCAAATTTGACTAAAAGGAACTACTTTTCAAGGAAATAAAAGGTGACTTCAGCCTATTATTATATTATAACATGGCTTATTATTGTTGATTGGTCTATTCGGACACTCTGCATTCTGCTATTTACTACAGTTACTGATGAGAGCAGACCGTAACTTGAGGAAGTGAAGGATGTTGTAGATCTTGTTGATCCTTTTATATTTTGGTCAGCAGCTCCGTCCTATCCCTGAAAACATTTCCAAACAGGCGTTATAACTTCAAATACATACATCATGTCTAAATGGAGACTCCAGGAATTAGTCAGTACCAGAACCTGAATCACCTTCATCATGATAGAGATGCTCTTTGACATCAAACACCTGACTGACCCCCCCCCCCCACTCTCTCTGCCTCCAACATGTGTCCCTCATTATGTCACACACACACACACACACACACACACACACACACACACACAGGATACGCTCGGGTCTGCGTCCTCCTTTGATTCTGATAATTGAATATGAAATGAGGGGCAGGACATACTCTAGTGTGTGTGTGTGTGTGTGTGTGTGTGTGTGTGTGTGTGTGTGTGTGTGTGTGTGTGTGTGTGTGTGTGTGTGTGTGTGTGTGTGTGTGTGTGTGTGTGTGTGTGTGTGTGTGTGTGTGTGTGTGTGTGTGTGTGTGTGTGTTACATCTGGTTAACATGTGAAGGACCATATACAGCAGTTACGTAACGATCTGGCAGGAATACTTTAGGTTTATTATATATAATAACATTTTATATATAAACAGATCCTTTTATAGAGGTTTCTCTGAACACAGAAACACTCACAGCTTTACAAACTTTTTCCATGTGTATAGTTTGTTATAGAGAGTGTTATCTGAGATGAGATGAAGGAGGTGAATGAAGGCTCTGTTGATAACGCTCGGCTCCTTTATGGCAAATCTGATTCAATGCACAGGAAGTGACCTTTGACCTCCATCCATTAACCCCCCCACTGAGGAATGCAGGAGGGAGGGGTGTGTGTGTGTGTGTTGTGTGTGTGTGTGTGTGTGTGTGTGTGTGTGTGTGTGTGTGTGTGTGTGTGTGTGTGTGTGTGTGTGTGTGTGTGTGTGTGTGTGTGTGTGTGTGTGTGTGTGTGTGTGTGTGTGTGTGTGTGTGTGATGGTCAGTGTATAAGTATTCCTCTGTGTGATTATTATTATTATTATCTGACAGGGCAT
>NW_022987920.1:37500-40000 GCF_902827165.1 Trematomus bernacchii
GTGTGTGTGTCTCTGTGTGCAGATCCCTCCTGCTGCCAGCATGCTGCAGACTTCTCCCCCTGCAAGGAAGCCTGCGACCAGGTACACTCACTCACACACACACACACACACACACACACACACACACACACACACACACCCTTGGAAAGATCATTGTGATAACTCTGTTTACTGAATGAAGGACTCTGTGGTCGGCTGTGAATCACACATTTCATTTCAAACCTTTATTTATCCAGGTGTATCCCATTGAGATCATTGCTCTCTTTTTCAAGGGAGACCTGCTCAAGTAGGTTCCACATGAAACATAAAAACATAAACAGAACAACAACAAGGACATCATACAGCTTCATTACAGGGATTACAGTTTACATAACTATCCACATGCACAGGTACCAACAGCTTCCGATTGAGTAGCATCCAACCGAGCTTTAAAAACATTTAGTGGCACCAGATTGCTCAGTTTCCATTTCAATTGCAGACTATTCCAGGACAGTGGAGCTGCGCATCTAAATGCTATCTTCCCTAAGACAGTCCTAGCAGTTGGCACATTTAATAAAACCACAGCATCTCAGGCAGTAGCCACTTACAATTCACCGTGGGATCAGGGAGCAGATGGAGGAAGGAAGTTTCCCTAACATGGCTTTGTAGATGAACATGTTCCAGTGACTGAGCCTCCGTACAGTTAGTGAAGGCAGACCAGCCCTTGCATACAGGGTACAGTGATGGGTTAATGCTTTACAGTTTGTCACAAGTCTCAGAGCACTGTGATACGCAGCATCTAACTTGATCAGGCAATTGGCAGGTGCCTTCATATAAATCAGATCACCATAGTCCAGCACAGGTCAAAAGGTCACAGAGCCTTTTTCTGGCCTCGAGCGAGAAACAGGACTTGTTCCTGTAGAAGAAACCTAGTCTAACCCTCAGTTTGTTAAGCAGGTTATTGACCTGACGTTTAAAAGTGAGACAATCATCAAGCCAGATACCAAGGTATTTGTAACAGGTAACCACTTCAAGTTTTATTCCTTGCGTAATTAAAATATCTAAAACAGGCTCTGGTGTCTTTTGTCTTTTTAGCTTTGAAAAGAGCATTACCTTGGTTTTATCAACATTTAAAAGAAGCTTTAGTTCAGAGAGCTGAGTCTGAATAATGTTAAAAGCAGTTTGCAATTCAACACCAGCCTCCTTAATGGAGGGACATGCACAGTACATCACGGTGTCATCCGCATAAAAATGTAAGGTTGCTCCATCGACATTTTCACCTAAACTATTGATGTAGATGGAGAATAAAAGTGGACCGAAAACAGAACCTTGAGGAACACCATTAGTAATGTTTAACCACTCAGAAGACAGCCCATCAAAGTGAACACATTGGGACCTTTCAGAGAGGTAGTTCACAAACCATACACACATGGTGACAGGCAGCATTTTTATTATTGTTCATGAAGTGACGGAGCTGCAGCAACACACTGATGGTACTGGGATTAATGGGATTAATGGGATTAATGGGATTAATGGGAATGTGCAAAAACATTCCCATTAATCCCATTTCCTCATTATTTTAGCCTTAAAATGATTATAAGATATCAATGAATGGACAGAAAAATAACCAGACTCTGATGAAATGTAATCCATAAAAGTGTTTTCCAGTCTTCTCCACACACACACACACACACACACACACACACACACACACACACACACACACACACACACACACACACACACACACACACACACACACACACACACTCACTCACTCACTCACTCACTCACTCACTCACTCACTCACTCACTCACTCACTCACTCACTCACTCACTCACTCACTCACTCTCTCTCGGCCTGTTGAGGGGAGTGGCGTAAAGATTTTTTGTTTTCCGCTCTTTGAAGTGCAGAAAGTCTGAATTGGGAGCAGGTGACGCTCCCGTCCCCGTCCCCCTCCCCCCCTCCCCCCCCTCTCTGGTTCTTTCTGGTCGTTAAAGAGGTTTTTCTGTGAAACAAACAGGCGGTACAGAGTTCAAACCCTCGCTCCTCTTTTGAAGTGGGGGAGGGGGGGTAGAGGGTGTGTATGGTGCTCTGATTGGCTGACAACACCACTCAGCTGCAGTGTGTGTGTGTGTGTGTGTGTGTGTGTGTGTGTGTGTGTGTGTGTGTGTGTGTGTGTGTGTGTGTGTGTGTGTGTGTGTGTGTGTGTGTGTGTGTGTGTGTGTGTGTGTGTGTGTGTGTGTGTGTGTGTGTTGGGTCACACCCAGGAAATGAGCGGTTCCTCAGAGGTTCTGATGATTATACGCTCTCCACAGAACCTGATGGTTGTTCTGTTTTTAATCCACTACAGATCTGAATGTGGCTTTTTTTTATATATACGGCTGCTTTTTATAGATGTTTGGATTAAAGAGAAGTGACAGGAAGTGACCGAACCTGCCCTGGACCAGGTTCAGAGTTCAGGGTTCAAATCTGCCAACACCACCTCTGTTTGATCACGAGATGCTTTGAACATAGCGT
>NW_022987920.1:45000-52500 GCF_902827165.1 Trematomus bernacchii
TAAGTTAGTCAGTCAGTCAGTCAGTCAGTTAGTCAGTCAGTCAGTCAGTCAGTCAGTTTGTTGTTAGGTAGTCAGTCAGTCAGTCAGTCAGTAAGTTAGTCAGTCAGTCAGTCAGTCAGTCAGTCAGTCAGTCAGTTAGTCAGTCAGTCAGTCAGTCAGTCAGTCAGTCAGTCAGTCAGTCAGTCAGTTAGTCAGTCAGTCAGTCAGTCAGTCAGTCAGTCAGTCAGTCAGTTAGTCAGTCAGTCAGTCAGTCAGTAAGTTAGTTAGTTGTTAGGTAGTCAGTCAGTCAGTCAGTCAGTCAGTCAGTAAGTTAGTCAGTCAGTCAGTCAGTCAGTTAGTCAGTCAGTCAGTCAGTCAGTCAGTTTGTTGTTAGGTAGTCAGTCAGTCAGTCAGTCAGTAAGTTAGTCAGTCAGTCAGTCAGTTAGTCAGTCAGTCAGTTAGTCAGTCAGTCAGTCAGTCAGTTAGTCAGTCAGTCAGTCAGTCAGTTAGTCAGTCAGTCAGTCAGTCAGTTAGTCAGTTAGTCAGTCAGTCAGTCAGTCAGTCAGTCAGTCAGTCAGTCAGTCAGTCAGTCAGTCAGTTAGTCAGTCAGTCAGTCAGTCAGTCAGTCAGTCAGTCAGTTAGTTGTTAGGTAGTCAGTCAGTCAGTCAGTCAGTCAGTCAGTTTGTTGTTAGGTAGTCAGTCAGTCAGTCAGTCAGTCAGTCAGTCAGTCAGTCAGTTAGTCAGTCAGTCAGTCAGTCAGTCAGTCAGTCAGTCAGTCAGTTAGTCAGTCAGTCAGTCAGTCAGTCAGTCAGTCAGTCAGTCAGTCAGTCAGTCAGTTAGTCAGTCAGTCAGTCAGTCAGTCAGTCAGTTAGTCAGTCAGTCAGTCAGTCAGTCAGTCAGTCAGTCAGTCAGTCAGTCAGTCAGTTAGTCAGTCAGTCAGTCAGTCAGTCAGTCAGTTAGTTAGTTGTTAGGTAGTCAGTCAGTAAGTCAGTAAGTTAGTTGTTAGGTAGTCAGTCAGTCAGTCAGTCAGTCAGTCAGTCAGTCAGTCAGTTAGTCAGTCAGTCAGTCAGTCAGTCAGTCAGTCAGTTAGTCAGTCAGTCAGTCAGTCAGTCAGTCAGTTAGTTAGTTAGTTGTTAGGTAGTCAGTCAGTCAGTCAGTCAGTCAGTCAGTTAGTCAGTTTGTTGTTAGGTAGTCAGTCAGTCAGTCAGTCAGTCAGTCAGTCAGTCAGTCAGTTAGTCAGTCAGTCAGTCAGTCAGTCAGTCAGTCAGTCAGTTAGTCAGTCAGTCAGTCAGTCAGTCAGTTAGTTAGTTAGTTGTTAGGTAGTCAGTCAGTCAGTTAGTTAGTTAGTTGTTAGGTAGTCAGTCAGTCAGTCAGTCAGTCAGTCAGTCAGTCAGTTAGTTAGTTAGTTAGTTGTTAGGTAGTCAGTCAGTCAGTCAGTCAGTCAGTCAGTCAGTCAGTTAGTCAGTCAGTCAGTCAGTCAGTCAGTCAGTCAGTCAGTCAGTTAGTTAGTTAGTTGTTAGGTAGTCAGTCAGTCAGTCAGTCAGTCAGTCAGTCAGTCAGTTAGTCAGTCAGTCAGTTAGTCAGTCAGTCAGTCAGTCAGTCAGTCAGTCAGTCAGTCAGTCAGTCAGTTAGTTGTTAGGTAGTCAGTCAGTCAGTCAGTCAGTCAGTCAGTCAGTTAGTCAGTCAGTCAGTCAGTCAGTCAGTCAGTCAGTCAGTCAGTCAGTCAGTCAGTTAGTCAGTCAGTCAGTCAGTCAGTCAGTCAGTCAGTCAGTTGTTAGGTAGTCAGTCAGTCAGTCAGTCAGTCAGTCAGTCAGTCAGTCAGTCAGTCAGTCAGTAGGTCAGTCAGTCAGTCAGTCAGTCAGTCAGTCAGTCAGTCAGTCAGTCAGTCAGTCAGTCAGTCAGTCAGTCAGTCAGTCAGTCAGTCAGTCAGTCAGTCAGTCAGTCAGTCAGTCAGTCAGTCAGTCAGTCAGTCAGTCAGTCAGTCAGTCAGTAGTCAGTAGTCAGTCAGTCAGTCAGTCAGTCAGTCAGTTGTTAGGTAGTCAGTCAGTCAGTCAGTCAGTCAGTCAGTCAGTCAGTCAGTCAGTCAGTCAGTCAGTCAGTCAGTCAGTCAGTCAGTCAGTCAGTCAGTCAGTCAGTCAGTCAGTCAGTCAGTCAGTCAGGTCCGATGTGTTTTAAATATGAGAATGATCCTAATTTCTGCTCCTCTTTGGCGAAAGCCCTTTTTCTTTTTACTAAGAAACTCTATTAGTCTATTTGATCTGTTTTATTCAACTGGCAACTTATTTAAATACAAATAAAGGTAATATACTTTCAGTTTTACAATAGTTAGTAAACTATATGAATTCTGCATGTTGTTGAGAGGTGTTTGAAATGTTTCATGAGCAGGATTCTTGTATTGTTGTTGTTGTTGTTGTTGTTGTTGTTGTTGTCAAACTCTGTATTTACTCACAGATTGTGAAACATTGAAAGCATCAAAGAGTCAAAAGATCCATTACACTGAAAGAGAACATTGAAACACAGTTACCTCCGTTTGTCTTTAACATGATGAGTTATGGACTGCAAGGTTATATGAAGGTCATGTGTGTTTATTGCATCTGTCTGGCACCTCGCTCTGCTGTGTGTAACTCAGGCCTGCAGGAAAACAGTGAGATGATCTAAGAAGCACGTAGGAATAATATATCTTATCAGAGGCACATTAAAGCTGTGTCTGTGGAGGAGGGTCTTCCATCACGTCCTCCCTAGGAGTCCTGTTTATCTCCTGCCTCATAAACGCTGCAGACAGACGCCTCTGTTCCTCCGCCAGAACTCTGGAGAATAACATTTCAAAAGCTTCTTTATTTCTCCTCTCTGTCCCTGTGTTGTTGAAGAACTCTCACACAGACGCTCACAGCTTCAATCTGAGGGAGGGGCTCTTCTGTGAACACACACCAGCATGTTATCAGAGGAATTACACCTAAAACAACCCCTATGTCTATGCATGGTCTTGTTCAATTAGGACGTATTCATGTACACGTTGAACCCCTTCTTCTCTTGTAGAACGAGCTGTGGGCGTGCATCAACTCCACTCTCCCAGGTAACTAATGTGTATGAGTGTGTGTACGGTGTACACTATGTGTGTACGGTGTGTGTACGGTGTATACTGTGTGTGTACGGTGTGTATACTGTGTGTGTACGGTGTGTGTACGGTGTACACTATGTGTGTACGGTGTGTATACTGTGTGTGTACGGTGTGTACACTGTGTGTACGGTGTGTATACGGTGTGTGTACGGTGTGTGTACGGTGTACACTGTGTGTACGGTGTGTATACTGTGTGTGTACGGTGTGTGTATGGTGTACACTGTGTGTACGGTGTGTGTACGGTGTACACTGTGTGTACGGTGTGTATACTGTGTGTGTATGGTGTGTGTACAGTGTACACTGTGTGTACGGTGTGTGTACGGTTTGTATACTGTGTGTGTACGGTGTACACTGTGTGTGTACTGTGTGTGTACGGTGTGTGTATGGTGTGTGTACGGTGTGTGTACTGTGTGTGTACTGTGTGTGTACGGTGTGTGTACGGTGTGTATACTGTGTGTATACTGTGTGTGTGTGTGTATACTGTGTGTGTACTGTGTGTGTGTGTGTGTGTGAGTGTTGCTAAGTCAGAGTGTGTTTGGTCTGCAGGAGTGTCCAGGAAGACGGAGGGCTGGGTGGGGCTGGGCTGCTGTGAGCTGGCCATCTCTTCAGAGTGTCGCAGAGAGTGCAAACAGGTCACTACATCCTCCAGGAGCATCAGCTCTGCTCACTCCTTCTCTCTGTGTGTTTAATGATGTTTCTCCTCCAGGAGCATCAGCTCTGCTCACTCCTCCTCTCTGTGTGTTTAATGATGTTTCTCCTCCAGGAGCATCAGCTCTGCTCACTCCTTCTCTCTGTGTGTTTAATGATGTTTCTCCTCCAGGAGCATCAGCTCTGCTCACTCCTCCTCTCTGTGTGTTTAATGATGTTTCTCCTCCAGGAGCATCAGCTCTGCTCACTCCTCCTCTCTGTGTGTTTAATGATGTTTCTCCTCCAGGAGCATCAGCTCTGCTCACTCCTTCTCTCTGTGTGTTTAATGATGTTTCTCCTGCAGGAGCATCAGCTCTGCTCACTCCTTCTCTCTGTGTGTTTAATGATGTTTCTCCTGCAGGAGCATCAGCTCTGCTCACTCCTTCTCTCTGTGTGTTTAATGATGTTTCTCCTCCAGGAGCATCAGCTCTGCTCACTCCTTCTCTCTGTGTGTTTAATGATGTTTCTCTTCCAGGAGCATCAGCTCTGCTCACTCCTCCTCTCTGTGTGTTTAATGATGTTTCTCCTGCAGGAGCATCAGCTCTGCTCACTCCTCCTCTCTGTGTGTTTAATGATGTTTCTCCTCCAGGAGCATCAGCTCTGCTCACTCCTTCTCTCTGTGTGTTTAATGATGTTTCTCCTGCAGGAGCATCAGCTCTGCTCACTCCTTCTCTCTGTGTGTTTAATGATGTTTCTCCTGCAGGAGCATCAGCTCTGCTCACTCCTTCTCTCTGTGTGTTTAATGATGTTTCTCCTCCAGGAGCATCAGCTCTGCTCACTCCTTCTCTCTGTGTGTTTAATGATGTTTCTCCTCCAGGAGCATCAGCTCTGCTCACTCCTCCTCTCTGTGTGTTTCATGATGTTTCTCCTCCAGGAGCATCAGCTCTGCTCACTCCTTCTCTCTGTGTGTTTCATGATGTTTCTCCTCCAGGAGCATCAGCTCTGCTCACTCCTCCTCTCTGTGTGTTTCATGATGTTTCTCCTCCAGGAGCATCAGCTCTGCTCACTCCTCCTCTCTGTGTGTTTCATGATGTTTCTCCTGCAGGAGCATCAGCTCTGCTCACTCCTTCTCTCCGTGTGTTTCATGATGTTTCTCCTCCAGGAGCATCAGCTCTGCTCACTCCTTCTCTCTGTGTGTTTAATGATGTTTCTCCTCCAGGAGCATCAGCTCTGCTCACTCCTTCTCTCTGTGTGTTTAATGATGTTTCTCCTCCAGGAGCATCAGCTCTGCTCACTCCTCCTCTCTGTGTGTTTAATGATGTTTCTCCTCCAGGAGCATCAGCTCTGCTCACTCCTTCTCTCTGTGTGTTTAATGATGTTTCTCCTGCAGGAGCATCAGCTCTGCTCACTCCTCCTCTCTGTGTGTTTAATGATGTTTCTCCTCCAGGAGCATCAGCTCTGCTCACTCCTTCTCTCTGTGTGTTTCATGATGTTTCTCCTCCAGGAGCATCAGCTCTGCTCACTCCTCCTCTCTGTGTGTTTAATGATGTTTCTCCTGCAGGAGCATCAGCTCTGCTCACTCCTCCTCTCTGTGTGTTTAATGATGTTTCTCCTCCAGGAGCATCAGCTCTGCTCACTCCTCCTCTCTGTGTGTTTCATGATGTTTCTCCTCCAGGAGCATCAGCTCTGCTCACTCCTCCTCTCTGTGTGTTTCATGATGTTTCTCCTGCAGGAGCATCAGCTCTGCTCACTCCTTCTCTCTGTGTGTTTCATGATGTTTCTCCTCCAGGAGCATCAGCTCTGCTCACTCCTTCTCTCTGTGTGTTTAATGATGTTTCTCCTGCAGGAGCATCAGCTCTGCTCACTCCTTCTCTCTGTGTGTTTAATGATGTTTCTCCTCCAGGAGCATCAGCTCTGCTCACTCCTTCTCTCTGTGTGTTTAATGATGTTTCTCCTGCAGGAGCATCAGCTCTGCTCACTCCTTCTCTCTGTGTGTTTAATGATGTTTCTCCTGCAGGAGCATCAGCTCTGCTCACTCCTCCTCTCTGTGTGTTTAATGATGTTTCTCCTCCAGGAGCATCAGCTCTGCTCACTCCTTCTCTCTGTGTGTTTCATGATGTTTCTCCTGCAGGAGCATCAGCTCTGCTCACTCCTTCTCTCTGTGTGTTTAATGATGTTTCTCCTCCAGGAGCATCAGCTCTGCTCACTCCTTCTCTCTGTGTGTTTCATGATGTTTCTCCTCCAGGAGCATCAGCTCTGCTCACTCCTCCTCTCTGTGTGTTTCATGATGTTTCTCCTCCAGGAGCATCAGCTCTGCTCACTCCTTCTCTCTGTGTGTTTCATGATGTTTCTCCTCCAGGAGCATCAGCTCTGCTCACTCCTCCTCTCTGTGTGTTTCATGATGTTTCTCCTCCAGGAGCATCAGCTCTGCTCACTCCTTCTCTCTGTGTGTTTCATGATGTTTCTCCTGCAGGAGCATCAGCTCTGCTCACTCCTCCTCTCTGTGTGTTTCATGATGTTTCTCCTCCAGGAGCATCAGCTCTGCTCACTCCTCCTCTCTGTGTGTTTCATGATGTTTCTCCTGCAGGAGCATCAGCTCTGCTCACTCCTCCTCTCTGTGTGTTTCATGATGTTTCTCCTGCAGGAGCATCAGCTCTGCTCACTCCTCCTCTCTGTGTGTTTAATGATGTTTCTCCTGCAGGAGCATCAGCTCTGCTCACTCCTCCTCTCTGTGTGTTTCATGATGTTTCTCCTCCAGGAGCATCAGCTCTGCTCACTCCTCCTCTCTGTGTGTTTAATGATGTTTCTCCTGCAGGAGCATCAGCTCTGCTCACTCCTTCTCTCTGTGTGTTTCATGATGTTTCTCCTCCAGGAGCATCAGCTCTGCTCACTCCTTCTCTCTGTGTGTTTAATGATGTTTCTCCTGCAGGAGCATCAGCTCTGCTCACTCCTCCTCTCTGTGTGTTTCATGATGTTTCTCCTCCAGGAGCATCAGCTCTGCTCACTCCTCCTCTCTGTGTGTTTAATGATGTTTCTCCTGCAGGAGCATCAGCTCTGCTCACTCCTTCTCTCTGTGTGTTTAATGATGTTTCTCCTCCAGGAGCATCAGCTCTGCTCACTCCTTCTCTCTGTGTGTTTAATGATGTTTCTCCTGCAGGAGCATCAGCTCTGCTCACTCCTTCTCTCTGTGTGTTTAATGATGTTTCTCCTCGAGGAGCATCAGCTCTGCTCACTCCTTCTCTCTGTGTGTTTAATGATGTTTCTCCTGCAGGAGCATCAGCTCTGCTCACTCCTCCTCTCTGTGTGTTTCATGATGTTTCTCCTGCAGGAGCATCAGCTCTGCTCACTCCTTCTCTCTGTGTGTTTCATGATGTTTCTCCTGCAGGAGCATCAGCTCTGCTCACTCCTTCTCTCTGTGTGTTTAATGATGTTTCTCCTGCAGGAGCATCAGCTCTGCTCACTCCTCCTCTCTGTGTGTTTCATGATGTTTCTCCTCCAGGAGCATCAGCTCTGCTCACTCCTTCTCTCTGTGTGTTTCATGATGTTTCTCCTGCAGGAGCATCAGCTCTGCTCACTCCTTCTCTCTGTGTGTTTAATGATGTTTCTCCTCCAGGAGCATCAGCTCTGCTCACTCCTTCTCTCTGTGTGTTTAATGATGTTTCTCCTCCAGGAGCATCAGCTCTGCTCACTCCTTCTCTCTGTGTGTTTAATGATGTTTCTCCTGCAGGCGTCTTCTAAAAACGACATCACTAAAGTGTGCAGGAAGGACACAGAGG
>NW_022987921.1:0-58860 GCF_902827165.1 Trematomus bernacchii
GTATTAAACACCTGATTGATAAACACCTGGTTGTTAAACACCTGGTTGTTAAACACCTGGTTGTTAAACACCTGGTTGTTAAACACCTGGTTATTAAACACCTGGTTATTAAACACCTGGTTGTTAAACACCTGGTTATTAAACACCTGGTTATTAAACACCTGGTTATTAAACACCTGGTTATTAAACACCTGGTTATTAAACACCTGATTGTTAAACACCTGGTTATTAAACACCTGGTTGTTAAACACCTGGTTATTAAACATCTGGTTGTTAAACACCTGGTTATTAAACACCTGGTTATTAAACACCTGGTTATTAAACACCTGGTTATTAAACACCTGATTATTAAACACCTGGTTATTAAACACCTGGTTATTAAACACCTGGTTATTAAACACCTGATTGTTAAACACCTGGTTATTAAACACCTGATTGTTAAACACCTGGTTGTTAAACACCTGGTTGTTAAACACCTGATATTAACACCTGGTTATTAAACACCTGGTTATTAAACACCTGGTTATTAAACACCTGGTTGTTAAACACCTGGTTATTAAACACCTGATTATTAAACACCTGGTTATTAAACACCTGATTATTAAACACCTGGTTATTAAACATCTGATTATTAAACATCTGATTATTAAACACCTGGTTATTAAACACCTGGTTATTAAACACCTGGTTATTAAACACCTGATTGATAAACACCTGGTTATTAAACACCTGGTTATTAAACATCTGATTGATAAACACCTGGTTGTTAAACACCTGGTTATTAAACACCTGATTATTAAACACCTGATTATTAAACACCTGGTTATTAAACATCTGATTATTAAACACCTGGTTATTAAACACCTGGTTATTAAACACCTGGTTATTAAACATCTGGTTATTAAACATCTGATTATTAAACATCTGATTATTAAACACCTGGTTATTAAACACCTGGTTATTAAACACCTGGTTATTAAACATCTGATTGATAAACATCTGGTTATTAAACACCTGATTATTAAACACCTGGTTATTAAACACCTGATTATTAAACACCTGGTTATTAAACACCTGATTATTAAACACCTGATTGATAAACACCTGGTTGTTAAACATCTGATTATTAAACACCTGATTATTAAACACCTGATTGATAAACACCTGGTTGTTAAACATCTGATTATTAAACACCTGATTATTAAACACCTGGTTGTTAAACACCTGGTTATTAAACACCTGGTTATTAAACACCTGATTGATAAACACCTGGTTGTTAAACATCTGATTATTAAACACCTGATTATTAAACACCTGGTTATTAAACACCTGGTTATTAAACATCTGATTATTAAACACCTGATTATTAAACACCTGGTTATTAAACACCTGGTTATTAAACACCTGGTTATTAAACACCTGATTGATAAACACCTGGTTGTTAAACATCTGATTATTAAACACCTGGTTGTTAAACACCTGGTTGTTAAACACCTGGTTATTAAACATCTGGTTATTAAACACCTGATTATTAAACACCTGGTTATTAAACACCTGGTTATTAAACACCTGGTTATTAAACACCTGATTGATAAACACCTGGTTGTTAAACACCTGGTTATTAAACACCTGGTTATTAAACACCTGGTTATTAAACACCTGGTTATTAAACACCTGGTTATTAAACACCTGATTGATAAACACCTGGTTGTTAAACACCTGGTTGTTAAACACCTGGTTGTTAAACACCTGGTTATTAAACACCTGATTGTTAAACACCTGGTTATTAAACACCTGATTGTTAAACACCTGGTTGTTAAACACCTGGTTGTTAAACACCTGGTTGTTAAACACCTGATTATTAAACACCTGGTTATTAAACACCTGATTATTAAACACCTGGTTATTAAACACCTGGTTGTTAAACACCTGATTATTAAACACCTGGTTATTAAACACCTGATTGATAAACACCTGGTTATTAAACACCTGGTTATTAAACATCTGATTATTAAACATCTGATTGATAAACACCTGGTTGTTAAACACCTGGTTATTAAACATCTGGTTATTAAACACCTGATTATTAAACACCTGATTGATAAACACCTGGTTATTAAACACCTGGTTATTAAACATCTGATTATTAAACACCTGGTTATTAAACATCTGATTATTAAACACCTGGTTATTAAACATCTGGTTATTAAACATCTGATTATTAAACATCTGGTTATTAAACATCTGATTATTAAACACCTGGTTATTAAACACCTGGTTATTAAACACCTGGTTATTAAACACCTGGTTATTAAACATCTGATTGATAAATACCTGATTATTAAACACCTGGTTGATAAACACCTGGTTGTTAAACACCTGGTTATTAAACATCTGATTGATAAACATCTGATTATTAAACACCTGGTTGTTAAACACCTGGTTATTAAACACCTGGTTATTAAACATCTGATTGATAAACACCTGGTTATTAAACATCTGATTGATAAACACCTGGTTATTAAACACCTGGTTATTAAACATCTGATTGATAAACACCTGGTTATTAAACATCTGATTATTAAACACCTGGTTATTAAACATCTGATTATTAAACACCTGGTTATTAAACATCTGATTATTAAACACCTGGTTATTAAACATCTGATTATTAAACATCTGATTATTAAACATCTGGTTATTAAACATCTGATTATTAAACACCTGGTTATTAAACACCTGGTTATTAAACACCTGGTTATTAAACACCTGGTTATTAAACATCTGATTGATAAACATCTGATTATTAAACACCTGATTGATAAACACTGTGTTTTAAACACCTGGTTATTAAACATCTGATTGATAAACATCTGATTGATAAACACCTGGTTGTTAAACACCTGGTTATTAAACACCTGGTTATTAAACATCTGATTGATAAACACCTGGTTATTAAACATCTGATTGATAAACACCTGGTTGTTAAACACCTGGTTATTAAACATCTGATTGATAAACACCTGGTTATTAAACATCTGATTGATAAACATCTGATTATTAAACACCTGGTTGTTAAACACCTGGTTATTAAACACCTGGTTATTAAACACCTGGTTATTAAACATCTGATTATTAAACATCTGATTGATAAACACCTGGTTATTAAACATCTGATTGATAAACACCTGGTTGTTAAACACCTGGTTATTAAACACCTGGTTATTAAACACCTGGTTATTAAACATCTGATTATTAAACACCTGGTTATTAAACATCTGATTATTAAACATCTGATTATTAAACACCTGGTTATTAAACATCTGATTATTAAACATCTGATTATTAAACATCTGATTATTAAACATCTGATTATTAAACATCTGATTATTAAACATCTGATTATTAAACACCTGGTTATTAAACATCTGATTATTAAACATCTGATTGATAAACACCTGGTTATTAAAAGTCTGATTATTAAACATCTGGTTATTAAACATCTGATTATTAAACATCTGATTGATAAACACCTGGTTATTAAACATCTGATTATTAAACATCTGATTATTAAACACCTGATTATTAAACACCTGATTATTAAACATCTGATTATTAAACACCTGGTTGTTAAACATCTGGTTATTAAACATCTGATTATTAAACACCTGGTTATTAAACATCTGATTATTAAACATCTGATTTTTAAACACCTGGTTATTAAAGTCTGATTATTACATCTGGTTATTAAACATCTGATTATTAAACATCTGATTGATAACACCTGGTTATTAAACATCTGATTATTAAACATCTGATTATTAAACACCTGATTATTAAACACCTGATTATTAACACCGGTTGTTTAACACCTGGTTGTTTAACACCTGGTTGTTAAACACCTGGTTGTTAAACACCTGATTATTAAACACCTGATTATTAAACACCTGATTATTAAACACCTGGTTGTTTAACACCTGGTTGTTTAACACCTGGTTGTTAAACACCTGGTTGTTAAACACCTGGTTATTAAACACCTGATTATTAAACACCTGGTTATTAAACACCTGGTTGTTAAACACCTGGTTGTTAAACATATATATATACATCCGGGCTCCACCCACTGTACCCATAGAGTCCAGTAGAGGGCGGAGCCTGTGAGAGATACAACGCCGGGTTACGTATTGTAACCCTTGTTATATTAACACAGGCGGAGCCCTCTACTCAGGCACTGTCTGTCCTATTCCGCTCGCTGAAGAGAGGTATAGGATGATAGTCAGGAGGCGAGCCTCCTTTTATACGGAGGTGAGATGCGCGCGCATTCAGGTAGGCCCGCCCCAAGGCCGGCTACGTCTATAGAAATCTCAGTAGGTTAATGCTTGCATAGAGGGTAGTACCCATAGAGTCTAGTAGAGGGCTCCGCCTGTGTTAATATAACAAGGGTTACAATACGTAACCTGGCGTTATTAAACACATGGTTATTAAACAGTGTAAATAATGAACTTGTGTTTGATGTTGAATTCATGTTAACTTGAAGCTGTCATGTGTTACTGTTGGAGCCGTCATGTGTTACTGTTGGAGCTGTCATGTGTTACTGTTGGAGCTGGTTACTGTTGGAGCTGGTTACTCTTGGAGCTGTCATGTGTTACTGTTGGAGCTGGTTACTGTTGGAGCTGTCATGTGTTACTGTTGGAGCGGTCATGTGTTACTGTTGGAGCTGTCATGTGTTACTGTTGGAGCTGTCACGTGTTACTGTTGGAGCTGGTTACTGTTGGAGCTGTCACGTGTTACTGTTGGAGCTGTCATATGTTACTGTTGGAGCTGTCATGTGTTACTGTTGGAGCTGTCATGTGTTACTGTTGGAGCTGTCATATGTTACTGTTGGAGTTGTCATGTGTTACTGTTGGAGCGGTCATGTGTTACTGTTGGAGCTGTCATATGTTACTGTTGGAGTTGTCATGTGTTACTGTTGGAGCGGTCATGTGTTACTGTTGGAGCTGTCATGTGTTACTGTTGGAGCTGTCATGTGTTACTGTTGGAGCTGTCATGTGTTACTGTTGGAGCTGTCATGTGTTACTGTTGGAGCTGGTTACTGTTGGAGCTGTCATGTGTTACTGTTGGAGCTGTCATGTGTTACTGTTGGAGCTGGTTACTGTTGGAGCTGTCATGTGTTACTGTTGGAGCTGTCATGTGTTACTGTTGGAGCTGTCACGTGTTACTGTTGGAGCTGGTTACTGTTGGAGCTGTCATGTGTTACTGTTGGAGCTGTCATGTGTTACTGTTGGAGCTGTCATGTGTTACTGTTGGAGCTGTCATGTGTTACTGTTGGAGCTGTCACGTGTTACTGTTGGAGTTGTCACGTGTTACTGTTGGAGCGGTCACGTGTTACTGTTGGAGCTGTCACGTGTTACTGTTGGAGCTGTCACGTGTTACTGTTGGAGCTGTCACGTGTTACTGTTGGAGCTGGTTACTGTTGGAGCTGTCATGTGTTACTGTTGGAGCTGTCACGTGTTACTGTTGGAGCTGTCACGTGTTACTGTTGGAGCTGTCACGTGTTACTGTTGGAGCGGTCACGTGTTACTGTTGGAGCGGTCACGTGTTACTGTTGGAGCTGTCACGTGTTACTGTTGGAGCTGTCACGTGTTACTGTTGGAGCTGTCACGTGTTACTGTTGGAGCGGTCATGTGTTACTGTTAGAGCTGTCATGTGTTACTGTTGGAGCTGTCATGTGAGCTGTCATGTGTTACTGTTGGAGCTGTCATGTGTTACTGTTGGAGCTGTCATGTGTTACTGTTGGAGCTGTCACGTGTTACTGTTGGAGCTGTCACGTGTTACTGTTGGAGCTGTCACGTGTTACTGTTGGAGCGGTCACGTGTTACTGTTGGAGCGGTCACGTGTTACTGTTGGAGCTGTCACGTGTTACTGTTGGAGCCGTCACGTGTTACTGTTGGAGCCGTCACGTGTTACTGTTGGAGCTGGTTACTGTTGGAGCTGTCACGTGTTACTGTTGGAGCTGTCACGTGTTACTGTTGGAGCGGTCATGTGTTACTGTTGGAGCTGGTTACTGTTGGAGCCGTCACGTGTTACTGTTGGAGCCGTCACGTGTTACTGTTTGGAGCCGTCACTGTGTTACTGTTAGGAGCTGTCACGTGTTACTGTTGGAGCGGTCACGTGTTACTGATGGAGCGGTCACGTGTTACTGTTGGAGCTGGTTACTGTCTGGAGCTGTCACGTGTTACTGTTGGAGCTGGTCACGTGTTACTGTTGGAGCTGTCCGTGTTACTGTTGGAGCGGTTCAACGTGTTACTGTTGGAGCTGGTTACTGTTGGAGCTTGTCACGTGTTACTGTTGGAGCTGTCACGTGTTACTGTTGGAGCGGGGTCACGTGTTACTGTTGGAGCTGTCCATGTGTTACTGTTGGAGCTGTTCACGTGTTACTGTTGGAGCTGTCATGTGTTACTGTTGGAGTTGTCATGTGTTAATGTTGGAGCATGTCATGTGTACTGTTGGGAGCTGGGTTACTGTTGGAGCTGTCATGTGTTACTGTTGGAGCTGTCACGTGTTACTGTCACGTGTTACTGTTGGAGCGGTCACGTGTTACTGTTGGAGCGGTCACGTGTTACTGTTGGAGCTGTCACGTGTTAACTGATTGGAGTGTCACGTGTTAATGTTGGAGCTGTCACGTGTTACTGTTGGAGCTGTCACGTGTTACTGTTGGAGCTGGTTTACTGTTGGATGCTGTCCACGTGTTACTGTTGGAGCTGGTTACTGTTGGAGCTGTCATGTGTTACTGTTGGAGCTGGTTACTGTTGGAGCGGTCATGTGTTACTGTTGGAGCTGTCATGTGTTACTGTTGGAGCGGTCATGTGTTACTGTTGGAGCTGTCATGTGTTACTGTTGGAGCGGTCATGTGTTACTGTTGGAGCGGTCATGTGTTACTGTTGGAGCGGTCATGTGTTACTGTTGGAGCTGGTTACTGTTGGAGCTGTCATGTGTTACTGTTGGAGCGGTCACGTGTTACTGTTGGAGCGGTCACGTGTTACTGTTGGAGCTGTCACGTGTTACTGTTGGAGCGGTCACGTGTTACTGTTGGAGCTGTCACGTGTTACTGTTGGAGCTGTCACGTGTTACTGTTGGAGCTGTCACGTGTTACTGTTGGAGCGGTCACGTGTTACTGTTGGAGCTGTCACGTGTTACTGTTGGAGCTGTCACGTGTTACTGTTGGAGCTGTCACGTGTTACTGTTGGAGCTGTCACGTGTTACTGTTGGAGCTGTCACGTGTTACTGTTGGAGCGGTCACGTGTTACTGTTGGAGCTGTCACGTGTTACTGTTGGAGCTGTCACGTGTTACTGTTGGAGCGGTCACGTGTTACTGTTGGAGCTGTCACGTGTTACTGTTGGAGCTGTCACGTGTTACTGTTGGAGCGGTCACGTGTTACTGTTGGAGCTGTCACGTGTTACTGTTGGAGCTGTCACGTGTTACTGTTGGAGCGGTCACGTGTTACTGTTGGAGCGGTCACGTGTTACTGTTGGAGCGGTCACGTGTTACTGTTGGAGCTGGTTACTGTTGGAGCTGTCACGTGTTACTGTTGGAGCTGTCACGTGTTACTGTTGGAGCTGTCACGTGTTACTGTTGGAGCTGTCACGTGTACTGTTGGAGCTGTCACGTGTTACTGTTGGAGCTGTCACGTGTTACTGTTGGAGCTGTCACGTGTTACTGTTGGAGCGGTCACGTGTTACTGTTGGAGCGGTCACGTGTTACTGTTTGGAGCTGGTTACTGTTGGAGCTGGTCACGTGTTACTGTTGGAGCTGTCACGTGTTTACTGTTGGAGCTGTCACTGTGGTTCCTGTTGGAGCTGTCACGTGTACTGTTGGAGCTGTCACGTGTTACTGTTGGAGCGGTCATGTGTTACTGTTGGAGCTGTCACGTGTTACTGTTGGAGAGCTGCACGTGTTACTGTTGGAGCTGTCACGTGTTTACTGTTGGAGCTGGTTACTGTTGGAGCTGTCACGGGTGTACTGGTTGGAGCTGGTCACGTGTTACTGTTGGAGCGGGTCACGTGTTTACTAGTTGGAGCTGGTTACTGTTGGAGCGGTCACGTGCTTACTGTTGGAGCTGTCACGTGTTACTGTTGGAGCTGTCATGTGTTACTGTTTGGAGCTTCATGTGGTTACTTGTTGGAAGCGGTCATGTGTTACTGTTGGAGCTGTCACGTGTTACTGTTGGAGCGGTCACGTGTTACTGTTGGAGCGGTCACGTGTTACTGTTGGAGCGGTCATGTGTTACTGTTGGAGCTGTCATGTGTTACTGTTGGAGCTGGTTACTGTTGGAGCTGTCATGTGTTACTGTTGGAGCTGTCATGTGTTACTGTTGGAGCTGTCACGTGTTACTGTTGGAGCTGGTTACTGTTGGAGCGGTCACGTGTTACTGTTGGAGCTGTTCACGTGTTACTGTTGGAGCGGTCATGTGTTACTGTTGGAGCTGGTTACTGTTGGAGCTGTCACGTGTTACTGTTGGAGGCGGTCACGTGTTACGGTTGGAGCTGTCATGTGTTACTGTTGGAGCTGTCATGTGTTACTAGTTGGAGCTGGTTACTGTTGGAGCTGTCATGTGTTACTGTTGGAGCTGTCATGTGTTACTGTTGGAGCGCTGAGGCAGGCCGCTTGGTTCTGATATTTAAGGAGTCAGGTGGTCTGTGAGGGGTTTTAATTGGTTAAGAGGTCATGGTATGAAGAACATGGTGTAGAACTCAGGTGGTTCTGGTGGTGTTGTTGTTGTTGATGTTGTTTTTGTCTTCACTTGTAAACACTCTTGTATTTGTGTGTATTTGTCCCGCCCCCTCTCACCTGGGTAAAACCAGGAAGTCTCCTCCGAACTTCCCGCTGACGTCAGGTAGAAGCCCGCCCCCCCCTCAGGTCTCTGAACACCTGGTACCTGGCGCGGGGCCTTGGAGTCGTGCTGCGCTGTGATTGCTGCTGGGCCCTGAGGAAGTCGTGCTGCGCTGTGATTGGCTGCTGGGCCCTGAGAAGGCCCGGTCCCCTCGTGGCAGTGATGAAGCCCCGCCCTTGCCGTGCTCAGCTGTACTGCCAGCCCATCGCCCCCCGGGGGAAGGTAAGCTGCGGTGCAGGGGCCTCCAGGCGGGCCGCGCAGGGCCTCTTAGGGGCCCAAAGAAACTGAGGGGGAGGAGTGACTAGTCAGGCTTGGTGCACTCGGTGTACATTTAAATCACCAAGTCAGACGTACCTCAGCCCGACGTTAGAGTTAAGAATACTTTATTACGCCCAGCCGTGCACTCCACTCCTGGAGCAGAACCAGAGCAGGATGTGATGATGTCACTGCTCTCACCTCAAGGTTCAAGGTTCTTTATTGGTCAAACTAACATAGCTACAGAGTAATTATGTCGTTGAAAATCTTATGTCACAGGCTTCTCCAACAATGCAACATAATAATAATACAGATAGTAAAAGTAATACAAAAAGAAAAATAGTTCTAAAATAAAGTGAGTAGGTGGAATAGTGCAGTACGAGTCTATATACAAAGTTCATGGACTGGATATATATTAGATATTAGATATATATTACTGAGTAGCAGATGAATGTTTTGAAGTTGTTTTCAACAGTTCAATTGTTTAAACAGTCTCACTACACCCGCGGGGAAGAAACAGTTTGTGGCTGGGGTGATGGGGTCTTTGATAATCTGTAGGGATTTCTTCCTGAGGCCGCTGGGAGTAAGGTCCTCCATGGATGGCAAGCTCCGTCCTGGTGATGTGCTGTGCAGTTTTCACACCCTCTGTAAAGCTTACGATCGAGGTCGGTGCAGCTGCCGTACCAGGGCCGTCATGCTGCAGTCAGATACTCTCTATGGTGCAACCTGTAGAAGGTCAGGATGCTCTCTATGGTGCACCGGTAGAAGGTCAGGATGCTCTCTATGGTGCACCTGTAGAAGGTCAGGATACTCTCTATGGTTGCACCTGTAGAAGGTCAGGATCCTCTCTATGGTGCCCCCTGTAGAAGGTCAGGATGCTCTCTATGGTGCACCTGTAGAAGTCAGATCCTCTCTATGGAGCACCTGTAGAAGGTCAGGATCCTCTCTATGGTGCACCTGTAGAAGGTCAGGATCCTCTCTATGGTGCACCTGTGCACGGTGCTCCTCAGTGAGAGTCCATGTCAGGTCCCTCAGTGAAGAGTCCATGTCAGGTCCTCAGTGAAGAGTCCATGTCAGGTCCTCAGTGAAGAGTCCATGTCAGGGTCCTCAGTGAAGAGTCCATGTCAGGTCCTCAGTAGTGAGTCCATATCAGGTCCTCAGTGATGAGTCCATATCAGGGTCCTCAGGGATGAGTCCATATCAGGTCCTCAGTGAAGAGTCCATGTCAGGTCCTCAGTGATGAGTCCATGTCAGGTCCTCAGTGATGTGGACACAGAGGAACCTGAAGCTGCTGCCTCTCTCCACCGTAGTCCCATTGATGGCGATGGGGGCGTGTCCCTCTCCCTGCTGCCTTCCTGTAGTCCACAATCAGCTCCTTTGTTTTGCTGATGTTGAGATGGAGGTTGTTCTCCTGGCACCAAGATGTCAGGTTTTCGACCTCCTCTCTGTACGCCGTCTCGTCATCGTCTGTGATCTGGCCGATGACGGTCGTGTCGTCAGCAAACTTCACGATGGTGTTGGAGCTGTGTGTGGCCACGCAGGTCGTGAGTGAACAGGGAGTAGAGGAGAGGGCTGAGCACGCAGCCTTGAGGGGCACCGGTGTTGAGAATCAGGGTGGAGGATGTGATGTTCCCACCCGCACTGCCTGGGGTCTGCCCGTCAGGAAGTTCAGGATCCAGTCACAGAGGGCGCTGTTGAGCCCGAGGTCTCTGAGCTTGATGGCCAGCTTGGAGGGCACAATGGTATTGAATGCTGAACTGTAGTCAATGAACAGCATTCTTACATATGTGTTCCTGTTCTTCGGGTCCAGGTGTGAGAGGGCAGTGTGGAGGGTGAGGGCTATGGCGTCGTCTGTGGACCAGTTTGCTCTGTAGGCAAACTGGCAGGGGGTCCCAGAGATTCAGGGAGGGGGAGGAGGTGATGAATAATTTGACTAACCGCTCAAAGCACTTCATTATGATGGAGGTGAGTGCTACTGGGCGGTAGTCGTTGGGGCAGGTGATGATTGTCCTTTTGGGGACAGGAATGATGGTGGAGTGTTTGAAACATGTGGGGGACTACAGACTGCAGCAGGGACCTGTTGAAGATGTCTGTGAACACCTCTGCCAGCTGAACTGCACACACCCTGAGAAACACGGCCAGGGATGCCATCAGGTCCAGGAGCCTTGTGTGGGTTAACCCTTTTAAAAGGATTTACACACATCTGCCCTATTTAAAGGGCAGTGTAGCTCCTGGTCCCTCTGTACCTCCACAGCCTGGCTGCTCTCAAAGCGTGCAAAAAAAACTGTTAGCTCATCTGGGAGAGATGCGCACGCAGACACTCCGCAGCACCCCCCGCTGCTCCTTTGTAGTCAGTCATTGTCCTTAGTCCCGCCCAACATATTCCTAGTGTTACAGCCTTTGAAGTCAGATTCCACCTTCTCTTTGTACTGTCTCTTTGCTGCTGATTGCTCTCCGGAGATCATACCTAGACTTCCTGTACTCCTCCAGATCTCCCGCTGTGTGCGGCGAGAGTGCGCGCTTTCAGTTGCCGCGCACTCACCGTTTACCCAGGGCCTTTTGATTTTGGGAATGTCCGTACAGAAACCTTCGGTACCACGTCATCGATGCATTTCCCAATGTAGCAGATGACAGTGTCCGTGTGTGTGTTGATGTTGTTGTCCTCAAACACACTCCAATCCGTAGATGCAGAGCAGTCCTGCAGTGCTGCATCTGACTCCACGCTCCATCGCTGTACTGTCCTTGTTATCGGTCTGTCCCGTTTGAGTTTCTGCTTGTAAGCAGGCAGCAGCAGCAGAGAGATGTGGTCTGAAGGGAGGGCGAGGGAGAACCTTGTATCCATGTTGAAAAGGGGAATAAACATGGTCCAGTATGTTTCCCCCGCGCGTCGGGAAGTTGATGTGTTGGTAATATTTTGGCAAGACCTTCTTCATGTTGGCGGTGTTGAAATCTCCGGCCACAACGAACGCCGCATCTGGCCGTGAAGTCTCGGTCTTATCAATAATCCCAAACAGCTGATCGAGTGCCGTGTTGTTGTTGTCGGCGAGCGGCGGGATATACACTGCTGTTATCACAACAGATGTGAATTCCCTCGGCAGATGGAAGGCCCGACATGAGATCATGAGGTGCTCTAGCTGTGCGGAACAGTCCGATGAAATAATCTTCACATCTGAGCACCAGTTGTTGTTAGTCATTACACACACACCGCCTCCCTTACTTTCCCCCCGAGTTAGCAGTCCGGTCCTGACGAAAAATAGAGAATCCATCAGGAACAATAGCGGGAGTCCGGGATAGCGGGGTTGAGCCAAGTCTCAGTGAGAATTAACACGTTACAGTTCTTAATGTCCCGTTGAAAAGCAATCCGGCTTCTGAGTTCATCTAGCTTATTTCAATGGATTGAAACATTAGCCAGAAGAATACTCGGAAGAGGGGGGCCGATTCTCTCGTTTCCTCAGTCTGACCAGCAGCCCGGGATCTCTCAGGTCTCTCAGGTCTCTCAGGTCTCTTCAGGTCTCTCAAGTCTCTCAGGTTCTCTCAGGTCTCTCTCAGGTCTCTCTCAGGTCTCTCTCAAGGCTCTCAGGTCTCTCTCAGGTCTCTCAGGTCTCTCAGGTCTCTCAGGTCTCTCAGGTCTCTCAAGTCTCTCAGGTCTCTCAGGTCTCTCTCAGGTCTCTCAGGTCTCTCTCAGGTCTCTCTCAGGTCTCTCTCAAGTCTCTCAGGTCTCTCTCAGGTCTCTCAGGTCTCTCTCAGGTCTCTCTCAGGTCTCTCTCAGGTCTCTCTCAGGTCTCTCTCAGGTCTCTCTCAGGTCTCTCTCAGGTCTCTCTCAGGTCTCTCTCAGGTCTCTCTCAGGTCTCTCTCAGGTCTCTCTCAGGTCCTCTCAGGTCCTCTCAGGTCTCTCTCAGGTCTCTCAGGTCTCTCAGGTCTCTCAGGTCTCTCAGGTCTCTCTCAGGTCTCTAGGTCCTCAGGTCTCTCTCAGGTCTCAGGTCCTCAGGTCTCTCTCAGGTCTCTCTCAGGTCTCCTCAGGTCTCTCTCAGGTCTCTCAGGTCTCTCTCAGGTCTCTCTCAGGTCTCTCTCAGGTCTCTCTCAGGTCTCTCAGGTCTCTCAGGTCTCTCAGGTCTCTCTCAGGTCTCTCAGGTCTCTCTCAGGTCTCTCAGGTCTCTCTCAGGTCTCTCAGGTCTCTCAGGTCTCTCTCAGGTCTCTCTCAGGTCTCTCAGGTCTCTCTCAGGTCTCTCTCAGGTCTCTCTCAGGTCTCTCAAGTCTCTCAGGTCTCTCTCAGGTCTCTCTCAGGTCTCTCTCAGGTCTCTCTCAGGTCTCTCTCAGGTCTCTCTCAGGTCTCTCTCAGGTCTCTCTCAGGTCTCTCACGTCTCTCAGGTCTCTCTCAGGTCTCTCAGGTCAGGTCTCTCAGGTCTCTCAGGTCAGGTCTCTCAGGTCTCTCAGGTACTCTCAGGTCTCTCTCAGGTCTCTCTCAGAGTCTCTCTCAGGTCTTCTCAGGTCAGGTCTCTCAGGTCTCTCAGGTCTCTCAGGTCTCTCAGGTCTCTCAGGTCTCTCTCAGGTCTCTCAGGTCAGGTCTCTCAGGTCTCTCTCAGGTCTCTCTCAGGTCTCTCTCAGGTCTCTCTCAGGTCTCTCAGGTCTCTCAAGTCTCTCAAGTCTCTCAAGTCTCTCAGGTCTCTCAGGTCTCTCAGGTCTCTCAGGTCTCTCAGGTCTCTCTCAGGTCTCTCAAGTCTCTCAAGTCTCTCAGGTCTCTCAGGTCTCTCAGGTCTCTCAGGTCTCTCAAGTCTCTCAAGTCTCTCAAGTCTCTCAGGTCTCTCAGGTCTCTCTCAGGTCTCTCTCAGGTCTCTCTCAGGTCTCTCTCAGGTCTCTCTCAGGTCTCTCTCAGGTCTCTCTCAGGTCTCTCAGGTAGAACAGCAACAGGTAGCCATGGCGAATCTCCATTGTCCCACGAAGTTTCTCAATAGAAGAAGTTCCTCTCTGCTATATTGTGTAGCAGAGTCGGTGCGGTCGGCTTGCATGTTGAGAACCATGTTAGAAGCAAAATAAATATGTACAAAAGTACGAAAAGGGGCAAAGTTTGGAGAGGAGCCAAAAGACGATGCAACCATCTTCACCGGCGCATCACGGATTGTGTGTGATGATGTCACTGCTCTCACCTGTGTATGATGATGTCACTGCTCTCACCTGTGTGTGATGATGTCACTGCTCTCACCTGTGTGTGATGATGTCACTGCTCTCACCTGTGTGTGATGATGTCATGGCGTGCAGCAGCGCTGACTTCCTGTCCTGCAGAGCGAGGACTCTCTGCTCCTCCAAGCTCCTCTCCTGCTCCTCCAGGTGCTGCTTCACCTGCAGACTGAGCTGCACCCCCCCTCCACCCTGCACACAACACAACACTCACCTGGTTAACAGCAGGTACACTCACCTGGTTAACAGCAGGTACACTCACCTGGTTAACAGCAGGTACACTCACCTGGTTAACAGCAGGTACACTCACCTGGTTAAACTCTCCTGGTTAACAGCAGGTACACTCACCTGGTTAACAGCAGGTACACTCACCTGGTTAAACTCTCCTGGTTAACAGCAGGTACACTCACCTGGTTAACAGCAGGTACACTCACCTGGTTAACAGCAGGTACACTCACCTGGTTAACAGCAGGTAAACTCACCTGGTTAACAGCAGGTACACTCACCTGGTTAGCAGCAGGTACACTCACTGGTTAGCAGCAGGTACACTCACCTGGTTAGCATTGGCTGTTAGCATGTAGCTCTGTTAGCATGCGCTCCTCCCTCTGGGCAGCAGCAGCAGGGGTCTCCCCAGCCTCCCGTTCTGTCGGGGGGTCCGAGGCAGGGCTCCTAACAGCGCCCCTACCAGGCCCCGCACCCTCACTGCCCTCAGGTCCTGATCTCTCCACAGCAGGGGGGCGGAGTCACACCTGCTGACCCCCACCACCTGAGGGGGGGCAGAGTCACTGACCCCCAGCACCTGAAGGGGGTCCTGCTCCATCCCCCTCAGTCTGTGCAGGTACGAAGGCTTTATGGTCCGTCATGGAGTCCTGGTCCTGGAGAGGTTGAGACCCCAGAGTGATGGAGGTTGTACAGCGGAGGAGCTCACCTGCAGAGCAACATGAATATAGAAAGGACCCCCGTTTGAATTGAGCCACGAATTACACATATGATGTTTGTTAATTTAAAAGATAATTTTGCAAGTAAAAAAAAAAAAAAAAGTGTGGTAAAACTGTGAAGTAACACATTTGTTTGTGTGAAACGCTCAATGAACTACATCTCTGGTCAACAACACACGTCACCAAGATGGCCGTCACTACTGTCAACAAACGATTGACTACCCTCACTATCAACACAATGAAACACGTCCTGAAGAAAGTCATGCAAAGCTGCCGGCCTGCCTTCCTTTGATTCTCTCTGAACTGCCTGGTCGTTTTAATGTTTAATGTCAACCATTTGTGCAGATAGCATGAAGTAGAGAAGATCGCTAGCGTTAGCTGTTAGCATTTCTCCCCCGGGCTTAAATGGTGTATTATAGAATGATCACCACCGGTGTTGACAGTACTCTTCAAAGGGTTCACGAAATATGACTACTACTCTTACTGTTTAACATTTTGGGTTACTTAATGTTACTTCATGTTAAGGCTAATAAAAATGACAAGGCTGTAATGCTAACTAACGTGCTAGCTACTAGCTAGGTAGCTAACTTGATCCAAGCCACTCCTGGTCCTTTCATCAGACGGGAAGCAAAAGAACGAGCAAGACCCATTGCTGGTATGATAACAACCTGGTACTAAGCACACAGGCATCTTGTTAAAGTGATCTTATCTTAGCCAGCGCCATAGATAGATTATATCTATATGGCGCTGATCTTAGCTATCTCTTAGTGGAGAAAACAATTGTGACATCACCTTACGCGACTCTGGGATTTGTAGTCTTTCTAGTTGCGTATTTTTCATAGTCTTATATTTCAACAGTTTTACGACAAACTGGTGACTTTTTGACATGGAAATGATTTTTTAAAGATTGACAAACATCATATGTGTAATTCATGGCACAATTCAAACGGGAATCGAAAGATAACCTTTCTCTCTCCATTGACTTCAATGCATAATTTTTCCGAAATAAGGTCCCATGGAGCGGAAGTAGATGGGCGTGACGTCGCAAATATAAATTACTCTGACTGACAGAGCGGAACCCACTGCGCATGCTCAGTAGGCTGATCCGGGTTAGTGATGGGAATGATGGCTCTTTGAAAGGGAGCCGGATCTTATGGCTCCGTTCCTTTCAAAGAGCCGTTCAAAAGAGCCGTTGTTTTTAAAGGGGGCGGGGTTACTAGGTTTATCTGCGAAATAATCACCAGGATAATGATTGACTGCATTGCCAGACCTAATGTAAATAATCTGCATTGTAAACATGACACAAGGTGGCGCCATATCCATGTCATTCATGTCAGTGAATATACTACTTTGAATTTACCCTCTGTATGTGTTAAGTAAATAAAGTTGCCTTGCCTTGAATGAAATTCACGCAACTCTTAATATTAGATAGGCCTACTGTGTTTTTAAGTGGCGATGGAGATTATTTGTTGACCCTGCTTTAAAGGATATTTTGCCTTTACAAATGGTGCGCTTTATCACTGCCTGGGTTTTGGTTGAAGTGAATCCAAATGCTGCTGCGCTTTCACGTTTGGCTCATTTTCCATTCGAAAAACACGTGGTCTACCTGTCCTGTACCACTTGGTATGACTTCTCTCTCGCGTATTCCCTTAAGACCCCCCCCCATCTCACTCCTCGTGCTGAAACCTACCAATCAGAGTAGGGGCGGGTCTTCACAGAATACGTTTGGGGAACAAAATCAAGCTTTTTTAAAAGGCGAGTGCATGTTGGCAGGCAGTGAGTGCGGACCAACGATTGAACGATAACAAGAACGGCTTCTCACCAAGTACGACTCGGTTCCCCTCGTTCGTACCAAAGAGCCGTTCAAAATAGAGATGGGTGAGTCCTGATTCATCCGGATCATTAACCCGGATCCTAGAAATGAGCTGGTCGTGACGAGTCTCCCCTCTCCATTAACCCGAGTCCTTGAGTCCCACACTTGGTGTGACGTACACATTAAAACTATAAATTGCGTCACTCGCTACTCTCTTTATAACATGTAAAATCACAATTACAACGTACCCCAGTCCATCTACCTACCCTTTAGGCAAGTAGGATAGCTGCCAGAAGTGATCGTTTGGCTCAGGGGACGCGGATCAGTGAAACTTCCTGCAGACTCGTGGGGACTCAGAGGAGCCGACGGCTCCTAACCGTAATAGCATAGCAGATCCAGAGATCCATACTCCGCCATGTGCACGAGCATAGCCCCTCCTCCAGCACCCGGCTCCCGCGCTATATTATGCACGAGTCAACAGCAGATTCGCAGATTCGCAAATCCTGACTCGCTGCAACACACAGCGGATCAGACTCGTGCGGACTCGGAGCCGTAACCATATAGCAGCAGATCCAGAGATCCAGCAGACTCGTCCTCGTGCACGAGTCAACAGCAGACTCAGATTCGCCAAATCGCAAAATAACCCTTTTTTTTGTGATCAACATTTTTTATTAAAGCAAAATACACTGTGTAGCGGAGGTTAATATAACGTCAGTTAATAGATAGATAGATAGATAGATAGTACTTTATTTGATCCCAAATTGGGAAATTGTTGTTACAGCAGCATAAAAGGCATTTACAATAAAACAAAACTACAAAATATACAAGAATAGAAAGAAAAATAAAATAAAATATAAAATATACATGTCGAAATAGAAAATATACATGCAGATATTATATATATATATATATATATTCAAAATATATGGAATAATATGCTCGTGAAATGCAACAACTTTTCGGTTTCACCGATAGGATTTCTACGTCTTGGTGATGCTGACTCGTATGACTCAAATGACTCGTATGATCCGGATCTCTTCAATGACTGACTCAGACCCTGAGTCCGTAAAAGGATCCGGATTTGCCATCTCTAGTTCAAAAGAATCGGCTCGTTCGCGACCGACACATCACTAATCCGGGTACTTTCTGAATCTACAGTTGTTTATTAGCTGTTAGCTGTTAGCTTACCTGCAGGGAGCACGTGTTCCCTCTCACGCGCTGCTCCGCGTTATGAATCCCGGTTGTAGTTCTCTAACGGTTTGAACAAACAGTAAAACAATGTGATAAACAAACAACATGAGCTGAGAGTTAAAGAAAGCGCGAGGCTTCAGACTGTAGATCTGCTCACCGGCTCCTCTCAGCGGGGCGGGGTTAGATCTGCTCACCGGCTCCTCTCAGCGGGGCGGGGTTAGATCTGCTCACCGGCTCCTCTCAGCGGGGCGGGGTTAGATCTGCTCACCGGCTCCTCTCAGCGGGGCGGGGTTAGATCTGTCCACCGGCTCCTCTGAGGGGCGGAGTTAGATCTGCTCACCGGCTCCTCTCAGAGGGGCGGAGTTAGATCTGCTCACCGGCTCCTCTCAGAGGGGCGGAGTTAGATCTGCTCACCGGCAGTTTTAAAAGTGTGATTCATTCAAAAGTAATTCACAAATGTAAAATCTATATTTTTTACATTTTACTGCATCTCAATCAACAGCTGATCATCTCTAATTGATCTATAAACATTATGATTTGTAACTAAAGTGCTGTTTTTTAAGATGAATACTAAAATGATGGAGCTGTAGTTTGAAGATAAACTGATCTTTAAAGGTGGGGTAGGTAAGTTTGAGAAACCGGCTGGAGATACACTTGTTATATTCCATGGAATGCTCTTAACATCCTGATAGCAATGAATATCTGAAGTGCTTTGACAACAAATCCATAAATAAATATAATCTGTGGAAGCTGTAGTACTGTAAAAAGCACGACCAATCATCTGAGCCGGCCCGGCTAAAATAACTGGATGGCCTACCTGCCTGTCAGCCTTCCATCTGTGCACAAACTTATCTGGTGCCCTCATTGGTCATGTGCGCGTTCGTGTGTGTTGGAGGAGGGGCTCTGTGAGGAAGTGGCAGATTTTCTCCGGTTGTGTATTTTCAAATTCTAGCGATCTCGAGCTGGTTTCTCAAACTTACCTACCCTACCTTTAAGTGTAAAATTTATTCATTAAGACGTCACTTTATGCAGGGTTCGAGTTATAAACTGAGCTCTATGGGGGTCTTTAAAAAAACACACACACACACACACACAACACCACACACAACACACCACACACACACCACACAGCACACACACACACACACACACACACACACACACACACACCACACACACACACACACACACAACACACACACACACACACACACACACACACACCTTGGAGGTGCAGTGCAGGCATATTGTCGTTCAAGAGATGCGCAGTTCTTCTGGAAAACATGTTTTTCTTTTAGCCTATTTACCTCGTTAACTTAAATAATACTCATGACATTGACACATGCATTATTTGTGATCAAAATAATGGTTGTTGGTAATGTATTAGCGACCCCCACAGATGTATGATTTCACTGCGTCCGTGGGAGCTCAGACCCCGCCTTATGGGAGCTCAGACCCCGCCTTATCTCAGCTCAGCTCCCATTGGCTCCCACATAACTCGAACCCTGACTTTATGTCTAAAGGTGAACCCACAGTGAGAACAGGTCAACACAGGAACAACTGGATTCAGGCTTTTATTCTGAAAGGAACAACGGCTTCAGCATCTGTACAGAAGTTGCATAGCAACAGGGCTTCTCTCTCTCTCTCTCTCTCTCTCTCTCTCTCACACACACACACACACACACACTCACACACACACACACACTCACACACACTTTGCATGTTAAAGGAACTTTTCAACATGTTGGGAAATAATCAGTTTTCGGTCTGAGAGTTTTTTTTTCTTTCTCTGCAGTGATTTCATCTTTTATTTCATTAACACACACAACTACATTTCCCAGAATGCCCTTGCAGCAGCCTCCAAACACAGAAGAAGAATGAGTCCAGTCCTCAGCGATAAACAGCTGGATGAAAACAGGAAGCAGGAAACGGTGTGTGTGTCTGTGTGTGTGTGTGTGTGTGTGTGTGTGTGTGGTGAGGGACACACACCTGTGAACAAAAGCCACCCCCTCACCCGTCCTCCCAAAAATGTCTCTTACACACACTCTTTCTCTTTGGTGTGTGAGTGTGTGTGTGTGTGTGTGTGTGTGTTTGTCTACAGGCTGATCTGCAGCTCCTTCAGCTCCTGCAGCAGCTGATCCTCCTTCTGAAGCTTCTCCAGCTGAACGAAACAAACACACCATCAGATTCATATGTTATAAAACATCTGTAAAGTCATACACAGTTACTACTTTAGTTTATTGGATGATGTCTGGTTCATACATCTTACGGTATCATGGGAACATTCATATATATAACATTAATAACATGTTTTAAATGTATTTATAAGAGTGAGGCTCACCTGGTTCTTCTGGAGAACTTTCCCAGACGTTTGCTGCTCCTTCAGCTCCTCGAGTCGCTTTCAGCTTCTGTAACGACCAATCACAGCTCAGAACACAGCGGCCAATCACAGCTCAGAACACAGCAACCAATCACAGCTCAGCGGCCAATCACAGCTCAGAACACAGCCACCAATCATAGCTCAGAACACAGCAACCAATCACAGCTCAGGCACCAATCACAGCTCAGAACACAGCAACCAATCACAGCTCAGAACACAGCGGCCAATCACAGCTCAGAACACAGCAACCAATCACAGCTCAGAACACAGCAACAAATCACAGCTCAGAACACAGCGGCCAATCACAGCTCAGGCACCAATCACAGCTCAGAACACAGCAACCAATCACAGCTCAGGCACCAATCACAGCTCAGAACACAGCAACCAGCTCGATGTTGATAGTTATAAACTTAATCTCTTCACCTTTTTAAGTTCTTGATCTTCTTGTCGGTCCTCGGTTTCTCCGATGCTCGGCTCTGATTGGTTGTTGCTGACGGGGGCGGGGTCAGACGGAGGGTCAGTCTTCAACTCCTGCAGAATTATGAGAAATTATAAAATAATGTATATTCCTATAAAGGAACTACAGCACGGTCACATGACTTCGCCACCGCTAAGCTAAAGGTGGCTAATGTCGGGCTATAAAGGAACTACAGCACGGTCACATGACTTCGCCACCGCTAAGCTAAAGGTGGCTAATGTTGGGCTATAAAGGAACTACAGCACGGTCACATGACTTCGCCACCGCTAAGCTAAAGGAGGCTAATGTTGGGCTATAAAGGAACTACAGCACGGTCACATGACTTCACGTCACCACCGCTAAGCTAAAGGAGGGCTAATGTTGGGCTATAAAGGAACTACAGCACGGTCACATGACTTCGCCACCGCTAAGCTAAAGGAGGCTAATGTTGGGCTATAAAGGAACTACAGCACGGTCACATGACTTCACGTCACCACCGCTAAGCTAAAGGCGGCTAATGTTGGGCTATAAAGGAACTACAAGCACAGTCACATGACTTTCACGTCACCACCGCTAAGCTAAAGGAGGCTAATGTTGGGCTATAAAGGACTACAGCATGGTCACATGACTTCACGTCACCACCGCTAAGCTAAAGGAGGCTAATGTTGGGCTATAAGGAACTACAGCACGGTCACATGACTTCACGTCACCACCGCTAAGCTAAAGGAGGCTAATGTTGGGCTATAAAGGAACTACAGCACGGTCACATGACTTCGCCACCGCTAAGCTAAAGGAGGCTAATGTTGGGCTATAAAGAAACTACAGCACGGTCACATGACTTCGCCACCGCTAAGCTAAAGGAGGCTACTGTTGGGCTATAAAAGGAACTACAGCACGGTCACATGACTTCACGTCACCACCGCTAAGCTAAAGGTGGCTAAGTGTTGGGCTATAAAGGAACTACAGCACGGTCACATGACTTCACGTCACCACCAGCTAAGCTAAAGTGGCTAAGTTGGGCTATAAAGGAACTACAGCACGGTCACATGACTTCACGTCACCCACCGCTAAGCTAAAGGAGGCTAATGTTCGGGCTATAAAGGAACTACAGCACGGTCACATGACTTCACGTCACCACCGCTAAGCTAAAGGTGGCTAATGTTGGGCTATAAAGGAACTAGAGCACGGGTCACATGACTTCACGTCACCACCGCTAAGCTAAAGGCGGCTAATGTTGGGCTATAAAGGAACTACAGCACGGTCACATGACTTCACGTCACCCACCGCTAAGCTAAAGGTGGCTAATGTTTGGGCTATAAAGGAACTACAGCACGGTCACATGACCATCCTTGATTGGCTGCTCACCTGTTTGGCGGCCTTCTTGTTGTCCCTCTTCTTCTGGTTCTTCAGAGCCGCTTTAGAGAGACTCTTGTCTCCGGGTCGGAGGTTCTGAGCGGGTTCCTCCTCGTGCTGAGAGAAGAAACATCATTATTACCAGAAGATGATCTGATCAGAACAGAACATGATGGTTCCTCACCAGTCGGGCCCTCTCAGCGGGGGGCAGGTGTCTCAGTGCGGGGGGACGGTATGCCTGAGTGGGGGGGGGGCTGGGTGCTCCCCAGGGGTCCGGCCTCCTGCTGGTACCTGACAGCCCTCTGGGGGAAGCTACCTGGAGGAAGGTTCTGCCAGCGGACCTCCCACAGCTCCGTGCCCTCAGCCACTTCCTGTTTGTGAACCACAGCCCCCCCGTAGTGCCACACCTGGAACCGGTTCCCGACCCTCAGCCGGGGCGAGCAGGTGGACGTGATCACGTGTTCCCCGTCAGGACACCACGAGAAGTGGGTGGCGTCCGGAGCCTGGGGCTTAGACACCTGAGGGGGAGGGGCAGACCATTAACACACCTGAGGGGGAGGAGTCAGACCATTAACACACCTGAGCTGGATCAAAGACAGAGGAGGGGGGGGGGGGGTCTTCCTCACCTGTTTGTACTTCTTCACGTCCCAGACCTCCATCTGACCCCGAAGGTTCCCGAAGCCTGCGAGGATCAGTATGTGACCCTGAGGACTGAAACACAGGTGAGACCAGGTGAGAGCCTGAGGACTCAAACACAGGTGAGACCAGGTGAGAGCCTGAGGACTCAAACACAGGTGAGACCAGGTGAGAGCCTGAGGACTCAAACACAGGTGAGACCAGGTGAGAGCCTGAGGACTCAAACACAGGAGAGACCAGGGGCCTCTTTATAAACGGTGCGCACGCACAAAAAATGGCGTACGCCAGTTTCTACGCAATGTTTACGATTTATAAAATACTAACTTGAGGGGAAAATGTGCGGTCCTCCACGCAAACTCTAACCCATGCGTACGCACTAAGCACAACAACGGGAGAGAGGAGAAACTGCGACACCGTTGGCAGAAGAAAGAATGGAGAGAAATATGTGGAAATAATACCATCAATAAAATGTTACCTCTCATTTATCAAATATGAAGAATTCATTTTCAAACATTGATTAAAGCCAATCTTTAAAATTATGGAACAAACGCCTGTTTGAGACTCCTCAGTGCACACACACACATCACTTGGAGAAATAAATAAATACGGATATGTTATTTAAAACCACCTCGAATATGTTGTGTTAATGTTATGAAATGTTTTCTCACTAATGATGCGGTAAGCAGGAGGACAGAGGTTTGCATTTCTATAGGTTGTAGATACGAGCATGGTTTTATATACTATCACGTTTAATCGTGTTTTATGCCGTTTGCCAAGACTTGATAAGTGGCTCGTAAAACCCAGGAGGTATGGAAACTAAGAACACCATATGTGGTAAACAGCTAATATAACACAACACATTGTATTTCCTTTAACTGGTGGATTCTGGAGATATAGTTGCTGATCGACAGCTGGAACACAAACCACCAAATACAACACAATCATTCAGATCCAGTCGTCATGACTACACTCCGGAGGGATTCCCCCATCATTTCTTAGTTTCTCATCAAGGGGGGGGGTCTCCTGTCCCCGGGACAAACACACTGCCTGAGGAAGGTTATGTGTATTTATTTTGTCATTCACTTTTTTCTGACCACTTATTTATTTATGTTGGTGACGATCCGACCTCCATGCTGCTACTCTGGTTCAAACTGCATCCACCAAACAATATGATTTATCTCCACCTCCACAAAATAACCTAAATCTGACTCGGTGTGTGAGATGTCTCTTTTAGCTGTTCTATCGTCATTTCCTGATCTACTTCAGTCAGTCAGAATGAATGAATGGATGGATGGATGGATGGATGGATGGATGGATGGATGGATGGATGGATGGATGGATGGATGGATGGATGGATGGATGGATGGATGGATGGATGGATGGATGGATGGATGGATGGATGGATGGATGGAGGATGGATGGATGATGGATGGATGGATGGATGGATGGATGATGGATGGATGGATGGGATGGATGGATGGATGGATGGATGGATGGATGGAGGATTGGATGGATGGATGGATGGATGGATGGATGGATGGATGGATGGATAGATGGATGGATGGATGGATGGATGGATGGATGGATGAATGGGCGTTTCTTTGACTATTTATAGGCACATATGGGCGTTACGTGAAGCCCGCAAAAGCTGCGCCGCATTTCGAGTTGATTGTGATTTATAAAGGGAAACCGGCGTAGGATGTCCCGTACGCAAGTCCTGCGCCGGTACGCAGTCTTTTATGAATCGGAAAGTGTCGGTGCGTATTTATTTGCTTTGTCCAACGTAAGCAAACTTCCCACGTGAATCCTACAGAAGGCTTTATGAATGAGGCCCCTGGTGAGAGGCTGAGGACTGAAACACAGGTGAGACCAGGTGGGCGTGTCTCATCAGGTGTCTCACCTGTAGGAGGCGTGTCTCCCCTGTAGGAGGCGTGTCTCACCTGTAGTGGGCGTGTCTCACCTGTAGTAGGCGGCGTTGCGCGGTCCCGTCCCGAAGTCGAACAGCGGGTCACACTTCAGGTTGTAGACGGTGGCTTTGGCCGGCATGAAGCCGTAAACAACACAGAACTCAGAAGAGCTGGGAGACCACGAGACGTCGTAGATGGGCCCGTTCTTCTCTGTGGACAGGAAGAGAAGCAGACAGGTGAGTCCTCAGGTGAGAGGTGAGTCCTCAGGTGAGTCCTCAGGTGAGTGCTCAGGTGAGTCCTCAGGTGAGAGGTGAGTGCTCAGGTGAGTGCTCAGGTGAGTGCTCAGGTGAGAGGTGAGTCCTCAGGTGAGTCCTCAGGTGAGTCCTCAGGTGAGTCCTCAGGTGAGTCCTCAGGTGAGAGCTCAGGTGAGTCCTCAGGTGAGAGCTCAGGTGAGTGCTCAGGTGAGTCCTCAGGTGAGTCCAGGTAGTCCTCAGTGAGTCCTCAGGTGAGAGGTGAGTCCTCAGGTGAGTCCTCAGGTGAGTGCTCAGGTGAGTGCTCAGGTGAGTCATCAGGTGAGTGCTCAGGTGAGTGCTCAGGTGAGTCCTCAGGTGAGTGCTCAGGTGAGTCCTCAGGTGAGAGGTGAGTCCTCAGGTGAGTCCTCAGGTGAGTGCTCAGGTGAGTCCTCAGGTGAGTGCTCAGGTGAGTCCTCAGGTGAATGCTCAGGTGAGTGCTGAGGTGAGTGTTCAGGTGAGAGGTGAGTCCTCAGGTGAGTGCTCAGGTGAGTCCTCAGGTGAGTGTGTAATATAATCGGAAGGTGTACTGACGCAGCTGCACCAGTGCTGTCTCCCCGCTCACAGACAGGAAGTGGAGCGTCTGCTCGCCGTAGTACGAGGCTCCGCTCTTATCCACCTCCGTGCTCGCTGTCACCAGCACCGCCGACGCTGAGGGGGAGGGGGTTGTTTACTTTATATAACAACAACAACAATCAAACATTTCCCAAATTGGGATCAATAAAGTACTTTTTATCTTATCAACAACAAAACAACAACAATAGTAATAATAACAACAACAAGACAACACAACAACAATAGTAATAATAGTAATATAATAATAGTACCCTTGTTGTTCCACGTCATGCTGACCCTGTCGGCCTTGAAGAAGCTCTTGTTAGCGAGTGCGGCCCCCGGCCCCCCGAGCTGAGGGTACTGATACAGCCTCACAAAGGAGGGGGCGCCCTTACTGCCCGGGACGTAAACACACACCTGTCGGGGGGGGGGGCGTTAGATATAAGACTGTTTACTGAGATGATGATGAATAATAACCTGCCCCCCCCTCACCTTGCTGGGCGCCCCCCCAGGAGAGAGCGTGAAGTCTGAGACCTTCTGCATGTGCAGCTTGTTGGCGATCGTGTCTGCAGAAATCATTGGAATGCATTAATATGCAAATAAGAAAACACAGAGCTATCAGCTAACAGAGCTAATGCTAACAGAACTAACAGCTAACAGAGCTAATGCTAACAGAAAACAGAACTAACAGCTAACAGAACTAACAGCTAACAGAGCTAATGCTAACAGAACTAACAGCTAACAGAACTAATGCTAACAGAACTAACAGCTAACAGAGCTAATGCTAACAGAACTAACAGCTAACAGAACTAATGCTAACAGAACTAATGCTAACAGAACTAACAGCTAACAGAGCTAATGCTAACAGAACTAATGCTAACAGAACTAACAGCTAACAGAGCTAATGCTAACATAACTAATGCTAACAGAACTAACAGCTAACAGAACTAACAGCTAACAGAACTAATGCTAACAGAATTAATGCTAACAGAACTAACAGCTAACAGAGCTAATGCTAACAGAACTAATGCTAACAGAACTAACAGCTAACAGAGCTAATGCTAACAGAACTAATGCTAACAGAACTAACAGCTAACAGAGCTAATGCTAACAGCTAATGCTAACAGAACTACAGCTACAGAGCTAATGCTAACAGAACTAACAGCTAACAGAACTAATGCTAACAGAACTAACAGCTAACAGAGCTAATGCTAACAGAACTAACAGCTAACAGAACTAATGCTAACAGAACTAACAGCTAACAGAGCTAATGCTAACAGAACTAATGCTAACAGAACTAACAGCTACAGAGCTAATGCTAACAGAACTAACAGCTAACAGAGCTAATGCTAACAGAACTAACAGCTAACAGAACTAATGCTAACAGAACTAACAGCTAACAGAGCTAATGCTAAAGAAGCTAACGCTTTTGAAAGTTACATTAATGTACATTATGTTATATATTAGCTGAAAATAAATCACGCTCTCATGAGTTCAAATGTTCTGTAAAACAAGTCCCTGTTATTACACATGTTATTACACAAGTGTTATAACAGGTGTTATTGAAAGTGTTATGACATGTGTTAGATATAAGTCTTATAACAGGTGTTATAACAGGTGTTATGACAACTGTCAGAGCTCACCTGTTGATCTCCTCTGAGCTCACCAGAGGCCTGTACTACGAAGCCGGATGTTCTCTTAGCGGCTAACTTCAGGAAAATCTCTGGCTTTCCGGTCCTACGACGCTGGTTCTCTTTTTAGCGGGCTAGATCTCCATGGTAACTTATGCTGAGCGGCTAACCTCCTCCGGAGCAGGTTAGGTTGCAGGCTAAGAGATCAACTCAGTGAAAGCACCACCTGCTGACCAATCAGAGCTCAGTGTGCAGAGTTTAAAGTGATCAATTCATATTACAGGATAGAGGAAATACAGAAAAACTGCCGTTGCAGGAAAGACGGCCGGCAAAAATCAACTGACTGTGTGAACGTGAACATTAATAGAATATCCCCTCCCATCTTCAGAGCAATCTGACTATTATAATATTAGCGTTAAGAAAGCTTACTTAAATATCTGCCACGACATAAGTAACCGGATCAGAGTAACATTAAGTACAGTCCGCGGCACTGTGAGTGCAGACGTTGATGTGTCCCATTATCATTCATATCATATCACATCATAATGTATCATATATCTCCTTATCTGAGTCAGCTGAGCCGTATCTGGCCGTGCAACACTCACAGTGTCACATACTGGATGCAGAAGTATTATTTTAAGCAACACATTAAGTTGATGAAACACTTGAGTCAAATGTAATTAAAGTCAGATCGTGTCTTAGACGGGGCAGTGATATCATAAACCTGTTAATGTACGCATTCAAACACTTTCTCTGTTACCAGCTGTATTCACCTTGCAGGTGCAGCTATGTGGCTTTGATCCTGGATAAAGTGTTTAAGTCATGGATGTTTAAAGTTTAACTTCTTCATATTTGTCTAATATTAAAGTTCACTTTTCATTCAGGAAGTATGACGCTGCGCTGTCAGTACGCTTCTCCATGTTTGTGATTGGTCAGTGTTGCTAGCCCCGCCCCTTTCATGTGAACGTGCTCTCAGCCGGACAGAGAAACCCTGGCTTGAGTTACCGAGTTGATAACCAGCGTGGTAGGACCGCTTAGCGAGAGCACGTTTGTTTTGGATTAGGTAAGCCGGGTAACTCAGAGAGATCCTGGTTAGGTTGAACCGGCTTCGTAGCACAGGCCTCTGGTTAGGTTGAACTGGCTTCAGAGTACAGGCCTCTAGTTAGGTTGAACTGGCTTCAGAGTACAGGCCTCTGGTTAGGTTGAACTGGCTTCGTAGCACAGGCCTCTAGTTAGGTTGAACTGGCTTCAGAGTACAGGCCTCTAGTTAGGTTGAACTGGCTTCAGAGTACAGGCCTCTGGTTAGGTTGAACTGGCTTCAGAGTACAGGCCTCTGGTTAGGTTGAACTGGCTTCAGAGTACAGGCCTCTGGTTAGGTTGAACCGGCTTCGTAGCACAGGCCTCTGGTTAGGTTGAACCGGCTTCGTAGCACAGGCCTCTGGTTAGGTTGAACTGGCTTCAGAGTACAGGCCTCTAGTTAGGTTGAACCGGCTTCGTAGCACAGGCCTCTGGTTAGGTTGAACTGGCTTCAGAGTACAGGCCTCTGGTTAGGTTGAACCGGCTTCGTAGCACAGGCCTCTGGTTAGGTTGAACTGGCTTCAGAGTACAGGCCTCTGGTTAGGTTGAACTGGCTTCGTAGTACAGGCCTCTAGTTAGGTTGAACTGGCTTCGTAGCACAGGCCTCTGGTTAGGTTGAACTGGCTTCAGAGTACAGGCCTCTGGTTAGGTTGAACCGGCTTCGTAGCACAGGCCTCTGGTTAGGTTGAACTGGCTTCAGAGTACAGGCCTCTGGTTAGGTTGAACTGGCTTCGTAGTACAGGCCTCTAGTTAGGTTGAACTGGCTTCGTAGCACAGGCCTCTGGTTAGGTTGAACTGGCTTCAGAGCACAGGCCTCTGGTTAGGTTGAACTGGCTTCGTAGTACAGGCCTCTGGTTAGGTTGAACTGGCTTCAGAGTACAGGCCTCTGGTTAGGTTGAACTGGCTTCAGAGTACAGGCCTCTGGTTAGGTTGAACTGGCTTCGTAGTACAGGCCTCTGGTTAGGTTGAACTGGCTTCGTAGTACAGGCCTCTAGTTAGGTTGAACTGGCTTCGTAGTACAGGCCTCTAGTTAGGTTGAACTGGCTTCGTAGTACAGGCCTCTGGTTAGGTTGAACTGGCTTCGTAGTACAGGCCTCTAGTTAGGTTGAACTGGCTTCGTAGTACAGGCCTCTAGTTAGGTTGAACTGGCTTCGTAGTACAGGCCTCTGGTTAGGTTGAACTGGCTTCAGAGTACAGGCCTCTGGTTAGGTTGAACTGGCTTCGTAGTACAGGCCTCTAGTTAGGTTGAACTGGCTTCAGAGTACAGGCCTCTGGTTAGGTTGAACTGGCTTCGTAGTACAGGCCTCTAGTTAGGTTGAACTGGCTTCGTAGTACAGGCCTCTAGTTAGGTTGAACTGGCTTCAGAGTACAGGCCTCTGGTTAGGTTGAACTGGCTTCGTAGTACAGGCCTCTGGTTAGGTTGAACTGGCTTGGTAGCACAGGCCTCTGGTCTTATAACAGGTATTATGACAGAGGGGGGGGTCTTACTGAAGTCGTTGTTCTCGTAGAAGTGCAGCTCGTTGTTGACGCTCCGCACTGCAATCTGCTCGTCTGCAGACCAGCTGGGACACCTGCAGCCAATCAAAGCGCAGCATGAGAGTCTGAGTGTGTGTGAGAGTGTGTGTGTGTGTGTGAGTGAGAGTGTGTGTGTGTGAGAGTGTGTCAGTGCTCACCATGACTCCATCTTCTTCTGGAACAGAGCTTTGAGCAGCTGACCGCTCTGTACGTCCCACAGCTGGAGGTTAGGGTCTCCCTGAGCACTGTCCTGAGCCTCTACACACACACACACACACACACACACACACACACACACACACACACACACACACACACACCACACACACACACACACACACACACACACACACACCACACACACACACACACACACACACACACACACACCACACACACACACACACACACACAACCACACACACACACACACACACACACACACACACACACACACACACACACACACACACACACAACACACACACACACACCACACAACATCCTTATATGTATATGAATGTAGTCAATCAATCAATGTTTTATTTATAGCCCAATATCACATGTGTCTCAGTGGACTTCACAGTTTGGTTCAGAATATCAGTGACAATACGACACCCTCTGTTCCTCAGACCCTCTGTCCTCAGACCCTCTGTCCTCAGACCCTCTGTCCTCAGACCCTCTGTCCTCAGACCCTCTGTCCTTAGACCCTCTGTCCTTAGACCCTCTGTCCTTAGACCCTCTGTCCTCAGACCCTCTGTCCTCAGACCCTCTGTCCTCAGACCCTCTGTCCTTAGACCCTCTGTCCTTACACCCTCTGTCCTTACACCCTCTGTCCCTTCCACCCTCTGTCCTCAGACCCTCTGTCCTCAGACCCTCTGTCCTTAGACCCTCTGTCCTTAGACCCTCTGTCCTTAGACCCTCTGTCCTTAGACCCTCTGTCCTCAGACCCTCTGTCCTCAGACCCTCTGTCCTTAGACCCTCTGTCCTTACACCCTCTGTCCTTAGACCCTCTGTCCTCAGACCCTCTGTCCTCAGACCCTCTGTCCTCAGACCCTCTGTCCTCAGACCCTCTGTCCTTAGACCCTCTGTCCTCAGACCCTCTGTCCTCAGACCCTCTGTCCTTACACCCTCTGTCCTCAGACCCTCTGTCCTCAGACCCTCTGTCCTCAGACCCTCTGTCCTTACACCCTCTGTCCTTACACCCTCTGTCCTCACACCCTCTGTCCTCAGACCCTCTGTCCTTAGACCCTCTGTCCTTAGACCCTCTGTCCTTACACCCTCTGTCCTTACACCCTCTGTCCTCAGACCCTCTGTCCTCAGACCCTCTGTCCTCAGACCCTCTGTCCTTAGACCCTCTGTCCTTAGACCCTCTGTCCTCAGACTCTCTGTCCTTAGACCCTCTGTCCTTAGACCCTCTGTCCTTAGACCCTCTGTCCTCAGACCCTCTGTCCTCAGACCCTCTGTCCTCAGACCCTCTGTCCTTAGACCCCTCTGTCCTTAGACCCTCTGTCCTTAGACCCTCTGTCCTTACACCCTCTGTCCTCAGACCCTCTGTCCTCAGACCCTCTGTCCTTAGACCCTCTGTCCTTACACCCTCTGTCCTTACACCCTCTCTCCTTACACCCTCTGTCCTCAGACCCTCTGTCCTTACACCCTCTGTCCTTAGACCCTCTGTCCTTACACCCTCTGTCCTTACACCCTCTGTCCTTAGACCCTCTGTCCTTAGACCCTCTGTCCTTACACCCTCTGTCCTCAGACCCTCTGTCCTTACACCCTCTGTCCTTAGACCCTCTGTCCTTAGACCCTCTGTCCTTACACCCTCTGTCCTTAGACCCTCTGTCCTCAGACCCTCTGTCCTTACACCCTCTGTCCTTAGACCCTCTGTCCTTAGACCCTCTGTCCTCAGACCCTCTGTCCTCAGACCCTCTGTCCTTATACCCTCTGTCCTCAGACCCTCTGTCCTTACACCCTCTGTCCTTACACCCTGTCCTTAGACCCTCTGTCCTCAGACCCTCTGTCCTTACACCCTCTGTCCTCAGACCCTCTGTCCTCAGACCCTCTGTCCTCAGACCCTCTGTCCTCAGACCCTCTGTCCTTAGACCCTCTGTCCTTACACCCTCTGTCCTCAGACCCTCTGTCCTTACACCCTCTGTCCTTAGACCCTCTGTCCTTAGACCCTCTGTCCTCAGACCCTCTGTCCTTAGACCCTCTGTCCTTAGACCCTCTGTCCTCAGACCCTCTGTCCTCAGACCCTCTGTCCTCAGACCCTCTGTCCTTAGACCCTCTGTCCTTACACCCTCTGTCCTCAGACCCTCTGTCCTTACACCCTCTGTCCTTAGACCCTCTGTCCTTAGACCCTCTGTCCTCAGACCCTCTGTCCTTAGACCCTCTGTCCTTAGACCCTCTGTCCTCAGACCCTCTGTCCTTACACCCTCTGTCCTTACACCCTGTCCTTAGACCCTCTGTCCTCAGACCCTCTGTCCTTACACCCTCTGTCCTTAGACCCTCTGTCCTTAGACCCTCTGTCCTCAGACCCTCTGTCCTCAGACCCTCTGTCCTCAGACCCTCTGTCCTCAGACCCTCTGTCCTTACACCCTCTGTCCTTAGACCCTCTGTCCTCAGACCCTCTGTCCTCAGACCCTCTGTCCTCAGACCCTCTGTCCTCACACCCTCTGTCCTCAGACCCTCTGTCCTTACACCCTCTGTCCTTAGACCCTCTGTCCTTAGACCCTCTGTCCTTAGACCCTCTGTCCTTACACCCTCTGTCCTTAGACCCTCTGTCCTCAGACCCTCTGTCCTCAGACCCTCTGTCCTCAGACCCTCTGTCCTCAGACCCTCTGTCCTTAGACCCTCTGTCCTTACACCCTCTGTCCTCAGACCCTCTGTCCTCAGACCCTCTGTCCTTAGACCCTCTGTCCTTAGACCCTCACATCGTACAAGGAAACACTTCCAGAGAAACCCCACAGTTTAAAGGAACATGGAGAAACCTCAGGGAGAGCAACAGAGGAGGGATCCCTCTCCCAGGACGGACAGACGTGCACTAGATGCCGTGTGTAAATCAAAGAGATAAAACATTTGCAGCGTAGGTAGTCCACATGTTTGGAAATGCATGTGTCTATAATAAGAAGATGAATCCACGAGGATATCCATCCAGGACTTATGATCCAGGACCACAGCAGCAGGCAGAGCCACGACTCAGGATCCCGGCGTAGATAGACACCAAAAAGAGATGTGGGGTGGAGTGGCCTCATTTATGCTGACATATTCTTCATGTCTCAACCAAGTTTCAGTGAGACAGCATATATCAATATTATAATCTGATATTAAATCATTTACCAATATTGCTCTAGATGCTAGAGATCTTATGTTTAAGAGACCACATTTAATCTTCCTGTTTTGTTGCACTGTAGTAGTTACTTTGACTTTCATGAGGTTATTATGTCTGACACCTCTATTAGGTTTGACCTTAAAGGGGACCTATCATGCAAAATGCACGTTTGTACGTCTTGTATACATGAATATGTGTCCCCGGTGTTCCAGGGAACTCACCAAGTGTCAGAAAACACAACCCTCTCTATTTTCCTCCATACCCAAATCTCTAAAAAAGGGGCTGCAACGGATCTGATAAAAACTGATCCAGATTTGAACACTGTCCTGACGTCAGGACGGTGGCGCTACGGCTATTGGGCCAACTCTCCACCTATCAGGGGAATGTGGGGTTGGGCCACGGCCGGCCATTGCCGCTCGAAAGCGCTGGAGACGCTGTAGTACATATGCCAGGCCTGTAAGTGGCGCTGTAGTCTGCCACAAAAGCAGCGAAGAAGACTTCCCGCCCATAGTTGCCATGGTTACCCTTCTGTTTATTCTCCGCTGTGGCTTTCTTTCTCCCTCCCCGAGGCAAGCGTTTGCTCCTGCTGCTTTAATTCAATGCAATCCCTCCCCGTCGAGGCAAGCACTGTAATTCTCTCCGGTTAGTCCACCAGCAGATGACAAACACCCACCTCTCCGCCTCTTCCAAGGAACCAGGGGACCGTGCGGCAGAGTTTCAGTTTCAGTTTCTTTCTCCGGTCAAGATGTCCGTTAAAGTTTAAATCTTCCGGACAAAATGAGAAAAGTGCCGGTCAAAGGTCTTCTTTGTTATTTATTGAGCTTTAAAACAAATGAATAACGACTCTATATAATAAAACACGGAGGACGGAGATCTCTTTTTCTCCCCCTCTTCTGACAGCCCAGCAGCTGATCAGAGCACGTCTCCCCTCTCCTGCAGGGGGGCGTGGTCAGCAGCTGATCAGAGCACGTCTCCCCTCTCCTGCAGGGGGGCGTGGTCAGCAGAATCAGCCCCGTAGACAGCAAACAGCACATAGAGAGAAATGAGGCATGGCTAAAATGCATGATCTGTTTGGTATTTTGAAAACAGAAACGTATAAATATACCTTATATAGGTATGGCCCTACAATATATCATTTACATATAGCATGATAGGTCCACTTTAAATTGTCCTTGGGCAGACACACACACCGTTAATATTGGGTATTTTATTGGAGAGAGCGCAGAGAAGCGTGTAAGACTCCGCCTCCTGGTCTCAACTCCAGTTTGTCATGGATCACAAAGCTCTGAAATGTTTGCCTAAATGAGATGTGCACCTTCCAGAGTAGGATGAATGCCGTCTCTCTTAATCAGACCAGGTTTTCCCCAGAAGGCTGTCCAATTATTTACGAAGCCCACATGGTTTGCTGGGCACCACCAAGACAACCAGCGCTGGAATGATGGCATGCGGCTATACATGCCGTCATTGATCGGATTGGGGAGGGGACCAGAGAAAATTAACGGTGTCCGACATTGTTTTAGCATATCTACACACTGACGCCACATTAGCTTTGGTGCATTCTGATTGGCGTAAAGGAACATCATTACCACCGACGTGAAAAACAACCTTACTGTATTCACGTTTAGTTTTAGCCAGCAGTTTAAGATGCGCCTCAACGTCGCCCGCTCTGGCCCCCGGAATACTGTGGAGGCACACTGCTGTAGGGCTGCCAGGTGTGTGTGTGTGTGTGTGTGTGTGTGTGTGTGTGTGTGTGTGTGTGTGTGTGCTACACACTGCTGTAGGGCTGCCAGGTGTGTGTGTGTGTGTGTGTGTGTGTGTGTGTGTGTGTGTGTGTGTGTGTGTGTGTGCTACACACTGCTGTAGGGCTGCCAGGTAGCCAGCACGGTGTTCTGAGGAGAGATCTTCAGCACGGAGGTCTTAGGGAGGTCAAAGGTCGAGAGCAGGGAGCCGTCTGCACACCGCACCACAGACACACTGACGCACAGGAAAACATATTATTGATTATTGTATTTATTAATATGATTATATATATATAGTTATTGTGAGAGTGTAATAGTGACCTGTGTCCGTTGCACCAGCCGAACAGAGACCCATCTCGGCTGAAGGTCACACACCTGGAGGGCCGCGCATCCCTGACACACACACAAAAAATATTGTTATTGCTCAGTGACACGTCTGTCTGTGTCTCTGTGTCTCTGTGTGTGTGTGTGTGTGTGTGTGTGTGTGTGTGTGTGTGTGTGTGTGTGTGTGTGTGTGTGTGTGTGTGTTACCTGTTGAAGTTGGCCAGCGGCTCACAGGTGGGTCCGGACAGCAGAGAGGTGCCGTCTGACCCTCGCACTGAAACATTAAATATATTTATTATTAATAATAAACTATTTAGTTAACATCAGATGATTTAAGACATAAAATAAAATAAAAACACCAGATGTTGAACTGATCAGTGGTCTCCAGTCTCTGTCAGGACATCTATTATTTAAACACAGTTTCTGTTTAAAAGCTGAGAAACATGTGGAATAAAATCCCTCTGAGGACATTTCCTAAATCAGTAAGAGCTGTTCTTTAATTCGGGCTAAATATAATTTATAAGACAGATTTATTTACACTGGATTTTTACTTTTTAAGGTCAGATCATCAGCTGTGAGGGAGATACTAGAGATACTAGAGAGGGAACAGCGTGGAGATATTATTAGGATTATTTGATATATTTAAAGGTTATTTATGGGTTTAATTAAAGCCGAACAACTCAGAAAACTTCACTGGTTCACCTGAAGTCTTCACCTTTATTTTAGGCTGTAAATACATCTGTTTAAATAAAAACAACAGATTTTAAACTGAGTTTGCTGAGAATGATCGGTGGTCTCCAGACTCCGTTAGGAAATCTACTAAGTAACACATTTTCTGTTTAAAAGATGAGAAACCTGTGGAATAAAACCACTCTGAAGACCTTTCCTGAAACATCAGAAGCTGTTCTCCAATTCGGCTTAAATATAATTTATATTCTGACTGGATTTTAACTTTTTATCTCCAAATCATCACTGTTTTCCTCAGAGACGCTGATACAGAGAGGAACTGCATGGAGAGGTTTCAGAGGATTATTTAATATATTTAAAGGTTATTTATGTATTTATTTAAAGCCGAATGACTCCGAAGTCTTCACTGATTCACCTGAAGTCTTTACCTGAAGTCTTTACCTTTACCTTTAGGCTGTAAATACATCTGTTTAAATAAAAACACCAGATTTTGAGTTTGGTGCAGGTTGTTTCTGTTCAGCACCACGCGCAGCTCTCAGTCTGCATCTACTCTAACAGCACAAACAATAACAACAACAACAACACGTGTTTATTAAAGTAAACATTAATAAGTTACCCACCTGCTAACAGCGGGATGGGTTGCGCCATGTTTGCGTGAACCGGAAGAAGAAGAAAACCCTACGTCAGCAGATATACGTCAGTACAAGTACGTCACGGAAGTGGGCGGGGCTTCCAGTGCCACATCAGCGTACAGTCCGCGACACGTCAGTCAAAACATCTGAAAACTGTTTATATTTTTTTATTCTGAAACAAACCGCGGGGTTTCTGATCGATATCTAAACCGATTTCATCCATTCATTATAAAAAAACTGTTTTTATAAATGTTTCGTGTTTTAGAAATGCGTTAAGCTGTTGGAGTGACGCGTGCAGAGAGGTCACTTCCGGTGTCAGAGTAAAAGCGCCCAGTGTGGAGATCAGTTAATATAGTATTAAATACGTGGTGTTAAACTACTTTTATAAGTACATATACGATAATACTTACTTTACTGTACTGTCCTTTGATCTTAATCATATAATGACTATTCCTGGAAACCAGTTTTAACGCGAAGCAGTGTTCCTCGATTTTATTTTGGAGGACCACACCGGAAGTGCGTCTCAACTTGACAGCAGGTAACTTGATGATGGAAGCAGCTTTTCCGGTGGGGCTGAGGAGGCGGGACTTACTCTTTTTGAGGACGTAGACAAGAGAAGCGGCTCCCACTCTGCAGTCCTCCACCACAGAAGAAGACGCAGGAAAACTCCCCAGAACCACCAGAACCATCAGAACCATCAGAACCACCGGGAACCAGTGAGAAACCACTCAAGAGAAGAAGATGGTGGCCAAACAGAGGATCCGCATGGCCAACGAGAAGCACAGCAAGAACATCACTCTGCGGGGGAACGTGGCCAAATCCAACGTGAGTCCAACAGCTGATCTATAACCATCAATATATACACCTTAATGTACCTGGACCCTCACCTGAGAGACCCTTAACTCACCTGAGAGACCCTTAACTTACCTGAGAGACCCTTAACTTGCCTCAGAGACCCTTAACTCACCTGAGGGGTACACAGAGTTACATCTGGAGCCTCTCTGATGGGAGACGTGGCCAAATCCAGCTGAGCAGAACAGCTGTTTCATTATTATAATAATAATAATAATAATAATAATAATAATAGTACATGTTGGTACCAGCTGCTGACCCTTACCTCACACCAACATGTGGCTCATGAGTGATCGATGTAAAGTGAAGTTGGTCCTTGGACCCTCTCTGTGCTACAAAGAGCTAACAGCTGTTCCTCAGGATGATTCATAATAATAATACATTTGATTCGTAAAGCACCTTTCATTATTTCATTACTAAAAGCAATCCCAAAATGATATTAAATTAAAGGTTTGATTAAAGCTGGTTATGAAATATAAATAACGACCCTTTACACCGACTGAGATTTGTTAGAGAATGTTTTTAACTTCAAGTGACTTTGGCTTTATGAACACCTGGAGACGACTGTTTAGTATATACAGAGGCCTCACCTGAGAGCCTCACCTGAGAGCCTCACCTGAGAGCCTCACCTGAGAGCCTCACCTGAGAGCCTCACCTGAGACCTCTACACATATATACAGAGGTCTCACCTGAGAGCCTCACCTGAGAGCCTCACCTGAGACCTCTATACACATATATACAGAGGTCTCAGGTGAGTCTCTCAGGTGAGGCTCACCTGTACCCTGACTCCTTAAAGCTGAGCTCTGTCTGATGGGGGGACCCTCAGGATCAGAGTCAAACAGGATGTTGATGGTTCACTGAAGAGAGAAGAGAACCCCAAACTTCATCTTTATCGACTCGTGGAAAAACACTTCAAATAACTCTAAGGTCTCTGAAACCCGTCAGACCCTCACTGAGGCGGGCCCCAGGGTCTCTGAAACCCGTCAGACCCTCACTGAGACCGGCCCCAGGGGCTCTGAAACCCGTCAGACCCTCACTGAGGCGGGCCCCAGGGTCTCTGAAACCCGTCAGACCCTCACTGAGGCGGGCCCCAGGGTCTCTGAAACCCGTCAGACCCTCACTGAGACCGGCCCCAGGGGCTCTGAAACCCGTCAGACCCTCACTGAGGCGGGCCCCAGGGGCTCTGAAACCCGTCAGACCCTCACTGAGGCGGGCCCCAGGGGCTCTGAAACCCGTCAGACCCTCACTGAGGCGGGCCCCAGGGTCTCTGAAACCCATCAGACCCTCACTGAGGCGGGCCCCAGGGGCTCTGAAACCCGTCAGACCCTCACTGAGGCGGGCCCCAGGGTCTCTGAAACCCGTCAGACCCTCACTGAGGCGGGCCCCAGGGGCTCTGAAACCTGTCAGACCCTCACTGAGGCGGGCCCCAGGGGAGAGATCTGATTAGTTTATAACAGGTTTATTTACATCCTAAAACCAGCCAATCAGGAAAGACTGCTGCTGTATTCACATTTAAAGCCACAGATAAACATCCAATAATAACCTGTGTCTCCTCAGTGAGGGTCTGCTCTCAGGTGAGCCTCTCAGGTGAGCCTCTCAGGTGACTGGGTCAGGGTCACCATCAGACCCTCAGACTGGGTCAGGGTCACCATCAGACCCTCAGACTGGGTTAGGGTCACCCTCAGACCCTCAGACTGGGTCAGGGTCACCATCAGACCCTCAGACTGGGTCAGGGTCACCATCAGACCCTCAGACTGGTTAGGGTCACCCTCAGACCCTCAGACTGGGTCATGGTCACCATCAGACCCTCAGACTGGGTCAGGGTCACCATCAGACCCTCAGACTGGGTTAGGGTCACCCTCAGACCCTCAGACTGGGTCAGGGTCACCCTCAGACCCTCAGACTGGGTTAGGGTCACCATCAGACCCTCAGACTGGGTCAGGGTCACCCTCAGACTGGGTCAGGGTCACCCTCAGACTGGGTCAGGGTTAGGGTTAGGGTTGGTCAGTAGTTAGGGTTGTGTGTATATATATAGAGAGTATACAGTAATGGTGTGTGTATATAGAGAATATATATATATATATATATATATATATATATATATGTATATGTAGAGAGAGAATATATATATGTATTAAGGTTTCTTTGTTTCAGAGGAACATCCTGGAGGAGAAGGGCGTGGGACCCTGGCTGCTCGCTCTCTTCATCTTCGTCGTCTGTGGATCAGGTGCGGCTTCTCATTCATATTATTATATATTTATATTATTATATATTTATATTATTATATATTTATATTATTATATATTTATATTAGGGCTGCACGATATTGAAAAATACTGACATTGTGATATTTTTTTCCCCTGTGATATATATTGCGTTTTTTTAAACTCTATTTAACCGGATGAAGGGTTTTAGTCCTGGACGTCTGGAAACTGGTGACTCGTCATACCTTCAGTCCTGATAGTGATGTTGCTTTAGGGGGTCTTCAGAGAAGAAGAGAAGAACCTGTTTGGATCCAAAAGACTTCCAGATGTTGCTTTTCTTTTTGGAAGTAAAGCTTCCTTCTCTCCGGTATTGTCCTCCTGGGCCTCGCTCATCTTTAACCTGTGTTTTGATGGTCTGCAAACTAGGGGGCGGGGCCTGCTGTGATCTGATCAAGACTGATTGTGATTGGTGGTTAGCTGTGCATGCAGAGCCTGTCACTCACTCAAGGACCCTGACATGAGAGCCAAGCAAGTTTTCCTTTTGTAGCAAGCAGCTAAATAATTGTAACGTGTAGTTGATTTAGCTGCTTAATATCACGTCCTAAAAAACAAATGAAAACTAAAATATATATTGATAAAAAAAAATCTCACGTCCCCGCGATGTGCATATCGCGCATATCGCGGTTATCGCCATGACACGATATATCGTTCAGCCCTAATTTATATTATTACATATTTATTATATATAAACTTTTGCATCATTTTGATCTATTATTCATATGATGATTAATAACGAGTTGAGATGAGTTTTAAAGTCAATAAATCCAAAGGTTTTAAATAAAGACATGAATATAAATGTAAATAATATAATGTATGAAGTGTGTCGCAGCCTTAGTTGTTGTTTCTCACCGTGCTCCAGCTACTCATGAGGTGCGTTCACACCAAGTACTTTGCTGCACTCAGTGCTTCAGTAGAAGCTGCTGGGACTCCCAGCAGCTTCTACTGAAGCACTGAGTCCAGCAGCTTCTACTGAAGCACTGAGTGCAGCAGCTTCTACTGAAGCTACTGGGAGTCCCAGTAGCTTCAGTAGAAGCTGCTGGACTCCCAGTAGCTTCTACTGAAGCTACTGGGAGTCCCAGTAGCTTCAGTAGAAGCTGCTGGACTCCCAGTAGCTTCAGTAGAAGCTGCTGGACTCCCAGCAGCTTCTACAGAAGCTGCTGGACTCAGTGCTTCAGTAGAAGCTGCTGGACTCAGTGCTTCAGTAGAAGCTGCTGGACTCAGTGCTTCAGTAGAAGCTGCTGGACTCAGTGCTTCAGTAGAAGCTGCTGGACTCAGTGCTTCAGTAGAAGCTGCTGGGACTCCCAGCAGCTTCTACTGAAGCCTTCAGAGGAAATCTCCAGAACGCCAACACCTCCTCATCTCCACCGCTCCCATGTTTTATTTTGTGTTGCCATAAGTTAGTCTCTCTGCGTTTGTGCGCTGGGCTAATGCTAATGCTAATAATGCTAATGCGAGGATAATAAAATGGCGGCTCTACAAAACATTTCACAGTTGTACGGGGCGTGGTTTGCAATTGGCCCAGCCAATCAGAACTGGGGCACTTTTCCCCCAGGAGAGTACCACCTCTCAGCAGGCACTACACATGGGGGTAAAAGTTCCCGAGATGAAGTGCTCTTTTCGGTGTGAACGCGACATAAGGGGTACTAACGGAACTAAACACGGAAAGTACGGTGAAAAGTACTCCGGTGTGAACGCGGCTATTGAGAGCTGAAGAACAAATAAACCAGTTCAACTCCAGATCAACTGATTAACCAATCACACAGCAGCACGTCACCTGACAGGTGTGAGGGGGCGGGGCTTAGATAACGTCTGAGTGAGGAGGTCTCACTCTGATCCAAAGTCCAGAGATCACCAACAGATGATCTGAGACCATCTGTTCTGAGATCAGCTGTTCTGAGATCAGCTGATCTGAGATCATCTGTTCTGAGATCAGCTGATCTCAGATCAGCTGATCTCTACCTGAACCTCTCTCTTTTTGATCCATTTCTATAAAAACCTGTCTGAAAATGAGCTGATCAGATTTTGGCCACTTGATGTCATAACGATGTGTTGTCTTGTGTAACCATTAGCCAATCAGCAACCAAGGTAACCCCCCCCCCCTTATCACCTGAATCTCCTCCTAGAGCACCATTGAGTTCTTTGTAACCAAATGTCTCTCAGAGGGGCGTGGGGAGGGGCTCCTTATTTTCATCTAAAGTAACAGACAGACAATCAGCACTTTGGAAACAGGGCTGAAACAGAGGGGATTATGGGTAATGCTGCAATGATCTGTTTGGTGTTTCAGCCAATCAGAGACAGGCTCTGGATATATCTGAGACCTGTGATATATTGATGAAGAGGAGGATAATAGGAGACCTTTAAGTTTCTTTAGACTCTAACGTTTTGACGTGTGTTTTCCTCCTCAGCCATCTTCCAGATCATCCAGAGCATCAGGATGGGCATGTAGTGATGATGTCATCAGAGAGTGCCCACCCCCCCCACCTGGACCAACCACCTCGACATTCCTGAACTCTGACACACACACACACACACACACACACCGGACCAAACTAACCCCCCCTCCCCTGAACACTACTCCCCCAGCCATACATGTGCCTTCCTGTTTACCTGTGCTTAAGCCCCGCCCCCTCTGATGACACCCTATCAGAACAGGAGGGGGGAGAGTGTGTATGGAGGTGTTTTGCATCAGAAGGTGTGTGTGAGAGTGTGTGTCTGCACCGTGTGCAGCGGCACCTCCACACACCTGTCCACTTAATAAAGTTTCATTTTGAACAAGAGTGTGTTTCACTGAGTGTCTGAACATCCCATAATAGCTCATTAGCATGTTTAGAGAGGACCCCATGTAGAGAACTGTTCATGTCAGTAATGAAGAGATACCTGTCAGGGAAACATGTCTTTGTGTCACACTCTCTCATGTCCTCTGATTGGTCCACCGCTCAGAGATGTCCCGCCCCTCGGCCAATCACTTGCAGGTATCCAGAGCTCAGTTTACATTGACGTCTGAATCTGAGTTCAAATTAATTCAACACAAAATGATATTCTGGATAAATGATTGGATGATTTGTATTCTTACATATTATTATTGTTATTATTTATATATATTAAGGAATGGATTTTACATTTCTTTTAGTCTTTCATTGTTTTGAATGTATTTCTGTCCTCAGGGGGGCGCTGTTGCTCAGTGACAACATGTAGAGTATAATGTAATACATTATTAAAGGTGGGGTAGGTAAGTTTGAGAAACCGGCTCGAGTGCGCTGGAATTTGAAAATACACAACCGGAGAAATCTGCCACTTCCTCACAGAGCCCCTCCTCCAACACACACGAACTCGCACATGACCAATGAGGGCACGAGATAGACCGGCCCACTTCCGTACCGGCCCCCTTTAATGACTAAGTCAACATGTGGGAAATAGTCAACTCTGAAAATGATAAAAAAAACTAAATCTTTTGAGAAACAGGAAAAATTCAGTGTTTATTAAAGAGGAAGTACAGCAGTGCATTGTGGGTAAAATCATTACATATTTGTATACGTGCTTTTTCTTTCTTCAACAGCATCTGTACCTGAGGACAAGTGTTTAATAGACTGACCAATCACAGCTCTGCATTCAGACCAGGAGTCTTTAGGAGCTCTGTGATTGGCTCGAGGTAAAGGGGGAGGGGCCGTAGAGTAGAATTACAACTCGTTAAAGAGTTGAATTTAAACAAAGCTTACGGATCAAAACGTTCAGATACCTTTGGATGTAAATCAATGAACGCTACAAACAACAACAACAACAAAGTCATGTCAACAAAGTGCTCATTGGGGGGGGGGAGTTATCCTTCCTCAGGATTAGCAGGACAGGAAGTCCCCACAGATATTTAGGGACAGACGTCTCAGAGAAGAGTTTACGAGGACATCCAGAGGAGATGGTGAGAAGGACACGACGTCTCAACGAGATGTTAGAGAGGACACGATGTCTCAACGAGATGTTAGAGAGGACACGATGTCTCAACGAGATGTTAGAGAGGACACGACGTCTCAACGAGATGTTAGAGAGGACACGACGTCTCAACGAGAGGTTAGAGAGGACACGATGTCTCAACGAGATGTTAGAGAGGACACGATGTCTCAACGAGAGGTTAGAGAGGACACGATGTCTCAACGAGATGTTAGAGAGGACACGATGTCTCAACGAGATGTTAGAGAGGACACGACGTCTCAACGAGATGTTAGAGAGGACACGATGTCTCAACGAGATGTTAGAGAGGACACGATGTCTCAACGAGATGTTAGAGAGGACACGACGTCTCAACGAGATGTTAGAGAGGACACGATGTCTCAACGAGATGTTAGAGAGGACACGATGTCTCAACGAGATGTTAGAGAGGACACGACGTCTCAACGAGATGTTAGAGAGGACACGACGTCTCAACGAGAGGTTAGAGAGGACACGATGTCTCAACGAGATGTTAGAGAGGACACGATGTCTCAACGAGATGTTAGAGAGGACACGACGTCTCAACGAGATGTTAGAGAGGACACGACGTCTCAACGAGAGGTTAGAGAGGACACGATGTCTCAACGAGATGTTAGAGAGGACACGATGTCTCAACGAGAGGTTAGAGAGGACACGACGTCTCAACGAGAGGTTAGAGAGGACACGACGTCTCAACGAGATGTTAGAGAGGACACGACGTCTCAACGAGAGGTTAGAGAGGACACGACGTCTCAACGAGATGTTAGAGAGGACACGATGTCTCAACGAGAGGTTAGAGAGGACACGATGTCTCAACGAGATGTTAGAGAGGACACGATGTCTCAACGAGAGGTTAGAGAGGACACGACGTCTCAACGAGATGTTAGAGAGGACACGATGTCTCAACGAGAGGTTAGAGAGGACACGATGTCTCAACGAGAGGTTAGAGAGGACACGACGTCTCAACGAGAGGTTAGAGAGGACACGATGTCTCAACGAGAGGTTAGAGAGGACACGACGTCTCAAACGAGATGTTAGAGAGGACACGATGTCTCAACGAGAGGTTAGAGAGGACACGATGTCTCAACGAGATGTTAGAGAGGACACGATGTCTCAACGAGAGGTTAGAGAGGACACGACGTCTCAACGAGAGGTTAGAGAGGACACGACGTCTCAACGAGATGTTAGAGAGGACACGATGTCTCAACGAGAGGTTAGAGAGGACACGATGTCTCAACGAGATGTTAGAGAGGACACGACGTCTCAACGAGATGTTAGAGAGGACACGACGTCTCAACGAGAGGTTAGGGAGGACACGACGTCTCAACGAGGAGGTTAGAGAGGACACGACGTCTCAACGAGAGATTAGGGAGGACACGACGTCTCAACGAGGTTAGAGAGGACACGATGTCTCAAACGAGAGGTTAGAGAGGACACGATGTCTCAACGAGAGGTTAGAGAGGACACGACGTCTCAACGAGAGGTTAGAGAGGACACAATGTCTCAACGAGAGGTTAGAGAGGACACGACGTCTCAACGAGATGTTATGGAGGCACGACGTCTCAACGAGAGGTTAGAGAGGACACAATGTCTCAACGAGAGGTTAGAGAGGACACGACGTCTCAACGAGATGTTAGGGAGGACACGACGTCTCAACGAGAGGTTAGAGAGGACACGACGTCTCAACGAGATGTTAGGGAGGACACGATGTCTCAACGAGATGTTAGAAAGGATGATGTCTTGGACATGATGTCTCTGAGAGGGTTAGCGAGGACACGACGTCCAACCGGTGAAGGTCCGTCACAAACTGCTGAGAGGAGACGACAGCAGACACATTACGTCCTACCAGGACCTTCAGAGGACACAGGGCTTATAAGGACATCACACGTGTCTTTCTACAGGTGAATGAGGTCCTGTCCCCACAGAGCACACCTGCAGAGGTCCAGACCCCCCTCTGGGACAGAATGTGATTTTCTGCTCTTCTGATGTCTCATTGTTTTGTCCTCCGTCCCCCGGACGTCCTCAGCTGTTGGACGGCTGCTCTGGTTTCAGCCGGATTAACCAGGAGTTGGCTGAGACCACTTCGCCGCGCCGGTGGATCCGGCAGGTGTACACGCCCTCGTTAAACTCGTTAGCCACAATGCGGAGGTCTCGGTCCTTCATCACGATGTAGCCGGGGACAGATGACAGGATCTGCTCGTTGTCTTTGTACCAGCTGAGACAGGAAGGAAAGAGACGTTCAGGAACCGACTGAATACTGAGTAAACACGACAACTCTGAGAAACAAAAAGTACTTCTCTCTTTATTACCTCAGATTGTAGAAGTCTGTGAGACGACCTACCTGACTTTGGGTGGAGTTCGGAGGTTTTTGTTTCCACAGCGGAAACCCACCACCTTCCCTCGGGGAACCATTTTAATCTTCACGTTGGCGGGCGGCGCCGGCGTGGAAACTTCCTCCACTGGCTCTACAGACAGGAAGTGAGGAGGGTCAGACAGGAAGTGAGGAGGGTCAGACCAAGCCCCCAGGAAGTGCTCCGGTCTCTGAGGAAAATATTCCTAGTGGCCAAACGGCAGTAATACAATTTCCGTATCAGTCTGTGACGTCACTGGGCCCAGAAAGACTTTTTCCCATCGAGTGGTGCAGGAATGAGTCCTAAAACCAGGAAGTGAGTCAGCATTTCACCACTTCCTGTTCCCTCGTCTCAGAGCCAATGAGATCTATGAACTCGTTTTTGGAAACTATCTGTAAATAAGGTCTGTGGTTGAGACACATTGAAGAGACGGATCACGTTTTGTTCTACGACATTAAATCCATCAGCAGTGACCCCACTGGGGGTTTCTGAAGAGTTGACGTGTCTGAAAAACGATGGTTGTATCTTGTGATCAATAATTGTATGTCCACAACATAGGAGTAGATTTAACTGGTTTTACTTTGGTAACATGCTTCTGGGACTTCCTGGTGGGAACATGTCCAACAGGCTCTTTTAATACCAAGAGTGACTTTGCCCCCTGCTGGACAAATGCAATAACATGTAATAATAACACAAGGTGAGATACCACATTTCCCCCTGTAAGCTAACAATACTTCCCGAAGGTGGGGGTAGAACATACTCCCGTTACACAACATTTCGAGGTACTGGCATAAACCATTTCACTTTCAAAGATGAACTTTCTAAACCTTTCCTTAAAGTGAGATCAGAGAACTATGCTATTAATGGAACATCTCTTGATCTATTTAACAAAGTCTTTCAGGTATACAGGTGGCTGTCTCTCGCGCTCTGATCGTCTCACCGCAGGTGTAGCAGGCAAGTCCGGCGGGACCGGAGTACACAGAACCACGGGCTCACTTGCAGGAGGTCCTTCTTGCTCGATTGTCACTGGAACCACAGTGTCTCTGTTGGAGTCCAGCACCGGCTCTAAGGGCACGGTGTCTCTGTTGGAGTCCAGCACTGGCTCTAAGGGCACGGTGTCTGTTAATCTGGCTCTTAATTGATCCACACGCCGCTTCACGACTTGACCACTTCCAATGATCACTGTATATGACACTGGACCTGATGAGCTCTCGATGACCGCAGCGATCCATTTAGGTCCATAAGAGTAGTTTCTGATGAACACTTTATCCCCAGGTGAGAAACTTCTCAGTTTCCTGTTTGTGTCATGGGACTGTTTCTGTTTTAGTTGTTTTTGCTGCACTCTTGTTTTCACATCTGGTCTAATGCAGATCTGAGTCTCCTTCATCAACTCTGCAGGCGGCAGGCCTGTGGTCGCGTGAGGTGTGATGCGGTAACTGAACAGAAACCTTGACAGTCTAGTTTGCAATGTTTCACCTTTCATCTTTTTCATCCCCCCTTTGAAGGTCTGGCCCGCCCTCTCTGCCAGCCCATTGGAAGACGGGTGAAACGGTGCTGACCTCACATGGCGGTGACCTCACATGGCGGTGACCTCACATGGCAGTGACCTCACATGGCGGTGACCTCACATGGCGGTGACCTCACATGGCGGTGACCTCACATGGCAGTGACCTCACGTGGCGCTGACATTTTGTTTCATGAAAGTCTCAAATTCAGCACTTTGTAAAACAGGTTCCGTTGTCCAGTCCAAAAACACTGAAACTCTGACGCAGCTTTTCAATGGTCACCTGTGATGGAGCTGACTTCACTGGATACATATCCATCCATTTTGAGTGAGCGTCCACTATCAGTAGAAACATCTCTCCCAGGAAGGGGCCTGCATAGTCCACATGAATTCTCGTCCAGGGAGACTCCGGCCACTCCCAGGGATGTAATGGTGCTGATGGTGGTGACTTGTGGTGCTTTTGGCACTCCTCACAAGACTGCACTTCCTTTTCTACATCCTGGTCCATCCCCGGCCACCATACATAAGATCCAGCCAGACCTTTCATCTTTGACATGTGTTTGGTACGATGATTCTGGCTCCCCAGAGCACGCAGCCATCCCTCACACTCAGTTCTTCTCTCCTCTGATGATACGGCTTGAGAGGAGCCTGAGTCACTGGAGGCCATCCCGACAGGACATAACCATGAACTTGAGACAATATTACATCCTTAGCTGTCCAGTGTTTTATTTTGGCTGAGTCCACGAGTGTGTCATCCAGAAGATCAATCATGAGCACTTGTTCTGCGGTCTCACTCCAGGGTTGCTAACGTTGGGTACCTGGCTGGAGTGAGACTTTGATATCATGGGTTTAATCACACACATGCACTAAATGACTGCTATCGTGTCAGCAGCGGGACCTTAGCATATATATATACAATATATACAAATACACAATATTGGACACAGACTATAAAGGGCACACAGTTTCATTCACTAATGAAAGTCAAACATGTTTGTTTCCACTGTTTTATTGAGTGCCTGTCGCGATAAGCAATTAATTGACTTATCGTTCGATAAATAAAAATGAACTGGATAAATGTCCATTGACATGAGGATGGGACTAGCAGTTATAGTTATATTATATATTATCATTATGTCAGTGGTCTAAAATGGTCATACAACGGTGCCGACAATATTATCGATTATCGCAATCATTTCCGGGAAAATGTATCCAACAAAATTAATTATCGTGAGAGGCCTATACATGAAACACACACACACACACACACACACACACACACACACACACACACACACACACACACACACACACACACACACACACACACACACACACACACACACACACACCACACACACACACACACACACACACACACACACACACACACACACACACATCTACAGACTTACTCCAAACTGCCAAATATATGAATTAACACACTCTCACTCTCATATACTCTTTGACTCGATGTCGGCCGAGTAGAACCAGGGCCGTATCCAGGATTTCCTAAATACCGAGGTCCAAACATGCGAGGGGGGTTCGGGGGTATACTCCCCCGAGATTTCCGGGATTTTCATGATCTAGTTAGGAGCTTTTTAAGTCCTGTGAGGGTCACAAACTGGATCATTCTTGATTCCAAATATAACTGCTAAGCCTTCTTTGTCTAGCTGTGAGTAATTCTTTTCAGCAGGCGCTAGGGTACGCGACATGAACCCCAAAGGACGTTCAGTTCCATCGTCCATTACGTGTGATAAAACAGCCCCACCCCGTAAGGTGACGCATCACATGACTTCATGAACTCTCGGTCAGCAGAGGAATGCACCAACACGTCTGCTGAGTTTAACAGGGCCTTTTTAAAAGCCTCTCCCTGTTTCTTTTGCCATGTCCATCGCACATCTTGTCTCAGGAGCTCGTGCAGTGGTGCCAATAGTGTAGCTAAGTTTGGCAGAAATGTGTTATAGTAATTTAGCAAACCTGAGTACGACTTGAGTTCAGTAACATGTGTGGGGGTGGGAGCCTCCATGATGGCTTTCCCACAGGGTGAAGTCCCTGTGAGTCCACTCCATGTCCCAGATGTTCCACTTCCTCTTCCAGGAGGAAGCACTTGCTCCTTCTCAGACGCTGCCTCCTCCAGCTTTGCCAACACTGTCTCGAGGTTCTGCAGATGGTCTTCCTCATCCACACCGCTCTGGTCTTCCTCATCCACACCGCTCTGGTCTTCCTCATCCACACCGCTCTGGTCTTCCTCATCCACACCGCTCACCAGGATGTCATCTAAATACACTGCCTCACAGGAGACCTTCCTTTGTCCTCTGAAATACAGCTGGGGCTGATGCTACTCCAAAAGGCAGTCTGTATGTGAAGCCTCTGTGTTCACTGTGAAGTATTTCTTTGATTCATCACCCATGAGTATTTGCTGGTATGCATGACTCATGTCCAACACTGTGAACTGTTTTCCTCCTGTCAGCTGCCAACAGGTCTTCCATTCGGGGGATGGGGTATTGTTCAAGTGAGGAAACTGTACTTACAGTGAGCTTGTAGTCTCCACATAGCCTTGCTGTCCCAACAGGCTTCAGGTGAGATGACTCCTTCTTTCAACAATCTGTCTATTTCTTCATCTACTTTGGTGCGCATGGCGTACGGGACAGACCTCGGACGGGACAGACCTCGGACGGGACAGACCTCGTACGGGACAGACCTCGGACGGGACAGACCTCGGACGGGACAGACCTCGGACGGGACAGACCTCGTACGGGACAGACCTCGTACGGGACAGACCTCGTACGGGACAGACCTCGTACGGGGACAGACCTCGTACGGGACAGACCTCGGACGGGACAGACCTAGTACGGGACAGACCTCGGACGGGACAGACCTCGGACGGGACAGACCTCGTACGGGACAGACCTCGTACGGGACAGACCTCGTACGGGACAGACCTCGTACGGGACAGACCTCGGACGGGACAGACCTCGTACGGGACAGACCTCGGACGGGACAGACCTCGGACGGGACAGACCTCGTACGGGACAGACCTCGTACGGGACAGACCTCGTACGGGACAGACCTCGTACGGGACAGACCTCGGACGGGACAGACCTCGGACGGGACAGACCTCGTACGGGACAGACCTCGGACGGGACAGACCTCGTACGGGACAGACCTCGGACGGGACAGACCTCGTACGGGACAGACCTCGGACGGGACAGACCTCGGACGGGACAGACCTCGTACGGGACAGACCTCGTACGGGACAGACCTCGTACGGGACAGACCTCGTACGGGACAGACCTCGTACGGGACAGACCTCGTACGGGACAGACCTCGGACGGAAGAAACGAGGGACTGCATCAGCCTTTACCTGGATGGTAGCTTTCACACCTTTCAGTGTGCCGAGCTCCTCTTTTGAAGATTTGAAGACATGTTCATGTTTGCTCAGGACTTGCTGCAGCGATGTGTCCTCTGTCTTCAGGGGTTTCAGGACTTGCTGCAGCGATGTGTCCTCTGTCTTCAGGGGTTTCAGGACTTGCTGCAGCGATGTGTCCTCTGTCTTCAGGGGTTTCAGGACTTGCTGCAGCGATGTGTCCTCTGTCTTCAGGGGTTTCAGGACTCGGGGTTTGTGTCTGAGCTCGATTTCTTTCCAACTCAGATGTATTTCCTCCTCCTCTTGGGCCCGTCCCCTTTAACCACAATGAGCTCCGACCACATGGACAGGGTCTCCTGTATAAGACTCCATGTGGATTTTGGTTGGTCTCAAACATGGACTTTTTGTGTCTTTCCATAGTCTTTGAAATGTCTGTTCATTCATTATTGTGAGACTACAGCCAGTGTCTATCTCAAAGTTAACAAACTTACTATCCAGCTTCACTTCAACCATGTGTGGGTCTACTCGTCTCAGGTGCACGTCACTCATGCGTCCCGATCTGAACCTCATCTTATTCAGTAAGAATGCATCTTCTTCTGAGCTATGTTGGCTCTGTCCTATTTGACCACATGCATGCCATGTCTCTTGTTTAAACGTCTGTTGCTTCATGCTGGGTTCCCTTGCATCTGTAACTCTCTGGTTCTCTGTGTGCATGAGCCTCCTGTGGCTTTGATCCATGTTGAAGCCTTTAGCTGTGGCCCCTTGGCTTTGTATCTCCTGTGCATCTTTATTTGCAGTCTCTGACGCCACAGCAACTGACAATGCTTTTTCAAATGTTAAATCCGCTTCTGATAAGAGTCGTCTCTGAATCCGATCTTCATTTATTCCACAGACGATCCTGTCTCTCAACCTCTGCTGCAAAGTGTTAGCATAGCTGCAATCCTGCGCTAACCGACGCAGCTCAGCCACGTCTTCCCTTACTGAATCATTGGGCTCACGGTTGCGGGAGTCAAACTTGTACCTTTGCACAATTTCACTAGGCTTTGGGTCAAAGGGATTTTTCAGCAGCTCCACAAGTTGTGTGTAAGTCTTATCCTTGGGCTTATCCGGACTGAGGAGGTTTTTCATAAGGCTGTATGTTGATCACAACACTTATTAATATGGCTCTTTGTCTGTCTCCATTTTCAATTTCATTAGCTTCAAAAAACTGTTCCAATACCTCACAGTATTCTTCACACTTCGGATTGTTTGCATCAAAAGGTGCCAATCATTGTGTGTCAATGAATCCTCTCCTCCACCCGCAGACTTTGCTAATCATTTGAGCTAGCTGCCGCTAACGACCCAAACCTGCATGTAAGGTGCTAACCAGTCCGTTCGGCATGTCCTCTTTGATCCCGTCTTGATCCTTGTCTTAATCCTCGTCGCCAATAATATGTTGTATCTTGTGATCAATAATTGTATGTCCACAACATAGGAGTAGGTTTAACTGGTTTTACTTTGGTAACATGCTTCTGGGACTTCCTGGTGGGAACATGTCCAACAGGCTCTTTTAATACCAAGAGTGACTTTGCCCCCTGCTGGACAAATGCAATAACATGTAATAATAACACAAGGTGAGATACCACACGATGGTTGTTACCAAGTGGCTGGATAGGACCTCAGAAGTGGAGGACGTTGTACGTCATTACGCCGAACACGTGAACACTCCTCTAAGTTAGTTTCTGTTCTGCTTGAAAGCAAGTCCCTGCCTCCTGCTAAGTGTTCAAACAAACGCTTCAACTCGTTCCATTTAGAATCTGTGTGTTTGAATATGGATCTGAAGTTGGCGTGACGTTGAAGTCGTGCTGCTGGACTCGCCTGTAGCTCCTCTATACCAGTGGTTCCCAAACTTGTTGTGCCCAAGGCACACCAAAGGACAAGTAAAGATCTCAAGGCACACCTATTGTGCAAAATAGCCCTTATAACACGTGTTATCACTCATATCATGTAAAATATCTGTAAATGTGCATAATTATTTACTAATGCCAAATAAAATGTGACAAAGACAACTATATTACTCATGAAATATTTATTAACGAAATATTTCAATTAATTTGAAACTTTAACAAATTAGGCTTCATCAAAGCAGCAACACACTCATTTAAACCAGACGGGTCACACAATTAAAAATGAGGCAAAGGAAACTCAGCAGAGACTCAGCAGAGAACTGTCAATGCAAGGAAGCTGCACTGTCCATGGGCCTGAACTACACATTATAAATGTAACATTTCAGCAATCAGCATAGAAACATGTGCTATTGTAAATATTTTTGCCGACTTACAAATGAGTGAGATACATGTGCCTGTCGGGGCGCGCAGATTTAGTTAATCCTTGGTGGCACTGAGGAGAGGGCCACTCGCAAGTCCTGTTCAACAGAGAGCCGTGACCTCCTGTTGTTCTTCATGTAAACCAGAGTAGAGAACGCCAGCTCACACAGGTAGGTAGTGGGAAAAAGAAGAAGTTGCTCAATCGCGTGGTGGGAGATGCTTGGGTACTCCGATGCAGAAGCCAACCAAAACTGATCCAGTGGGAGCTCACTACATTTGAGTTTCAGTGTGCGGTCCACACAGAGCTCTGCACTCCTCTCTCTCTTTCATAGTGAGCTTTTCTGATGAGAGTTCCTGGTGGAATGGGTCTTGGATCCAGTCATAGTCCTCGATGTCAGCCACACGTGGAAAATAGCGGTCAAACCTCTCTTTTAAGGTCTGAAGGTGTTTGGCATATACAGCGCGCTCCCTAGCTGCCTGCGGCGCAGCTGATGCCAGCGGGAACATGTCCATGGAGCCCTGATCCAAAGCCTCGCGCCACAGGATAAGTTTGCCCATAAACCCCCGAATCTTGTCTGTGGATGATAAAATGTTTTCATTCCTGCCCTGAAGCTTGGCGTTTAACTCGTTGAGATGCCCAAATATGTCAGCGAGGTAAGCCAGCCTGGCGCACCACCTCTCATCCGCGAGCTTGTCTTTATGTGGGACAGCGTGTTCATGTGAAAACTCCAAAAGCTCTTCCCGAAGCTCATAAAGATGGGATAGGACTTTCCCCCGTGACAGCCAACGTACGTCTGTGTGGAGGATCAGGCTTTGGTGGTCGGCTCCCATCTCGGCGCACAGCTGGGAGAAGAGGCGAGATTTCAGGGGCCTTGATTTGATGTAATTCACCATCTGCACCTGATTCAGCACCTCAGTCAACTCCGGGGGCATGGGGGGCAACTAATGCCTCTCGATGCAAAATGCAGTGGTTTGTCACGATATGTGGGTTTTGTGCTCTCACCTTAGCAATACATCCTTTCACTCTCCCCGTCATGCTTGCTGCACCATCTGTGCAAAGACTGACGCACATATTCCAGGTCAGACTGTTCTCTTTTAAATAGTTATGAGTTACCCTGAATATTTCTTCTCCCGTAGTATGGCTTTCCATTTCTTTGCAGAAGAAAAGCGTCTCTTTGATAGAGTCAGCATCAACATATCTGACGTTTGCCAGAAGTTGGGCAGCCCCACTTATGTCAGTAGATTCGTCTATTTGTAGGAAAACCTGCCGCTCGCCTGCAGTTTCTCTGTCAATTGTTGCTCAATGTCTTCTGACATGTCGTCCATTCTTCTTTTGATTGTATTATCAGACGACGGCACTTTGGATAGCTCATTTGCGGCATCTGGACCCAGCATGATACCTACAATTTGTTTGCAAGCGGGGAGGATGAGTGTCTCCGCTATTGTGTGAGGTTTCTTCTGCTTTGCAATGAGCTAGCATGTAACTAGCCTCCATTGCCTTTTCAGACACTTTCACACAATCCAACAAACGGTCTTGCTGCCTCTGGTTCAGATCCCGTGCTCTTATGAAGTAGGCCAAGTTTCTCTGAACATGGAAGGGATGTTTGGTTTCCAAGTGCCTCTTCAGCTTGCTTGGAACCATGTTCGCATTAGCTAACTTCTCCCGACAGACGACGCACTCGGGCTGAGGATTGTTGCCATCCCCGGTCCAACTGAAGCCATAAGACAGGTAACTGTCATGATACTGTCTGCTGACAGTTTGTTTCCTCTTTTCTTTGGGTGGTGGGTTGTCGGCAGTCTCTGGTGGTTGGTGGTTTGCTCCGCACAAGAAAGCGCTCCATTTTCCCTCTTGCGTGTTTCTCTGTTTTAATGTTGTCCTTCAGCCTTCGGTGTGTCACGGTCATATAATTCCCACCTGCAACTGCGTTACCTGCGAAATATGGGGTTCTGTGAGGATTTTTATTAAAAGAATAGTTTTTAGGTATAGAGTTTGCCTCTGTATTATGAAACGAGTGCATACAAAGTACTGATATAGTACATTAAAAAATAATTATTTTTGTGTAGTTGTATATTGCAATAATAACGTATGGTTGTCACAAAATCCCACGGCACACCCGGACTTGCCTCACGGCACACCGTTTGGGAACCACTGCTCTATAGCATCACGTTAGCATTTAGCTTCTGGCCATTAGAGTTATGATTAGAACATTATAAAAGTAGACATGTGGAGATGATCCGGCTGAACAAAACGTTTATCAAACAGGTTCGTTTTCCACATTATTTCTTACAATTTTCCTAAATCCTGGAGAAAACCCTTTCAGTGGGACCAGCAGCTCCCTGCACCGCTCTATAGACTAACATTGGGAAAGAGACGTCTGTAAATCAGAGGATCATTGTTTAAACGAAATAAACTACCCAGAATGCACTCTGTGATAGCCCTTATTAGAATCATTTGGTCCTTAGAGTTGTAAAATGCACTAAAAGCCGAATCCAGATTTATTTTCTCTCTCATTCATTCTACTGAGCCGAGAGTGGGAGATCGGGGGCGGGGCTTAATGTCAGGAGGCGGGGCTTAATGACAGGAGGCGGGGCTTAATGACAGGAGGCAGGGCTTAAGGGGAAACTCAACTATGAGCTACATACGGGTACTTCTGCTCTGACAGCAAGGCATGATGGGTAATCTGTAATGTTTTGCTCTCGAAAATCTCAGGCCATTTTGTCCTCATGAGCCAATGAGCAGCTCTCATAGGAATGAACAAGCCCCGCCTCCAACGCTGTATCCAGCTCTTATTTTACATCCATGGGTCAGACAGGAAGTGAGGACGGTCACTTCCTGTGTAAACAGGATCTCACCGTAGCACAGGTCACAGCGCTGAGGACAGTTCTTCTTCATGAACGTCTTCCGCCGCTCGCAGAAACCCAGCCGAGCCCACGGCTCACACACCCTCTTCTTATCCAGACAGCCTGCAGGGAGAAGATCAGTGTGTTATATACACACTTCAGATGTGTAACCCCACGCTGTGTCTCTGAGCTTTTATTGTGAAGGCAGCAGGAAGTCACCGTAGAGCCTCCGGATGCCCCACACGTCGTCCTGAGCCACGTTCCTCTGCCCGGTGGACGTGGCGTTCGGGTGCATCAGAGCCTGTGGGTCTCTGGAGTGCCACAGCCCCAGAGCGTGACCAATCTCATGAGCTGCTACCTGCACCAGGTCGTTCAGCCACACACCTGGGGACAGAGGACACACCTGAGAGACAGAGGACACACCTGAGGGACAGAGGACATACCTGAGGTCCCACCTGAGAGACAGAGGACACACCTGAGGTCACACCTGAGAGACAGAGGACACACCTGAGAGACAGAAGACACAACTGAGGGGCCGCTCTGGCTGAGGGGCTGCTCTGGCTGAGGGGCTGCTCTGGCTGAGGGGCCGCTCTGGCTGAGGGGCTGCTCTGGCTGAGGGGCCGCTCTGGCTGAGGGGCCGCTCTGGCTGAGGGGCTGCTCTGGCTGAGGGGCCGCTCTGGCTGAGGCGCACCAGGAGGCAACAGAAAAACCAGGGTTGTTGAAGTTCTTACCTGGCTGGACTAAGGACTTCCTTCAGACATGCGATTCACAGTCTGCTAGCCGGAAGCATGCTAACTACCAGCCTGCCAGCACTCCTGGTTGCCGACCTCCAGGCCTGTCTCCTTCATCTGCTTCTGGCCTTCGGAGGGTCCACGGAACCAGCCCGAGCCCCAGAAGCCATGCTTTGGGCCCCAGTTTCGGCTCCTGCCAACTCCATGTCCTGTTCTGTCGGGGGTCCTGCGAACTCCATTTCCTGTTGCGTCGGGGGTCCTGCCAACTCCATGTCCTGTTCCGTTGGGGGTCCTGCCAACTCCATGTCCTGTTCCGTTGGGGGTCCTGCCAACTCCATGTCCTGTTCCGTTGGGGGTCCTGCCAACTCCATTTCCTATTCCGTTGAGGGTCGACTCAACTTCATGTCCTGTTGCGTCGGGGGTCCTGCCAACTCCATTTCCTGTTCCGTCGGGGGTCCCGCCGACACCAGCCCTTGTTCCGTCGGGAACACCTGTCTCGCCGACAGCGGTTCCTGTCCCGTCCAGGGCCCCGCCGTCTCCCGATCCCAGTGCTCCTGCTCCGGCGATCCAGCTGACTCCGGAGGGGTCCCATCGCCGCCCTCATGCCCGGCCCCCTCACTTTGCTCGCCGCAGTCTTCGCCCCTCCTCTGCCTCTGCCTTGCCCCCGGGCCGTCAGCCCAAACCCCTCCAGACCCCCTCCACCCACCCTTCTGGCCTCTTTTGTCTCGTCTTCCCCTTTGCTCCATGTTAGGTTGTCTTCCTTGCACCTCCTTGTTTGTCCCTGTGGGTTTTTTGTCTGGATGCTACCTCGTTCTACCTCGTTCTACCTCGTTCTACCTCGTTCTACCTCGTTCTGCCTCGTTCTACCTCGTTCTACCTCGTTCTACCTCGTTCTACCTCGTTCTGCCTCGTTCTACCTCGTTCTGCCTCGTTCTACCTCGTTCTACCTCGTTCTACCTCGTTCTGCCTCGTTCTGCCGGTTTATGGATTTTAGGGTTTTTCTTGTTTGTTCATCGTCAACAGCTTTTTAAAAATAAATCTGTATTTTTCTTACACTTTGAACTCCTTCTCCTCCTTCTCCTCCTTCTCCTCCTTCTCCTCCTTCCTGACATAGAAGACACACCTGAGGGGCAGGAGACACACCTGTATCAGTACCTTGCCTCCAGCTGAACCGGGACTTGCCCAGGATCCAGAACTCCTGGTTGTCGAAGTGGATCTCTCCGCGGGGGGGCAGGAAGGCGTGAGCCAGCTCTCCGTTCAGACCATCGAAGCAAGGATGAAAAAAAGAGGACCAGCAGTCAGAGTGGTTCAGGGAGAAGAAGCCTAGAGAGAGAGAGAGAGAGAGAGAGAGAGAGAGAGAGAGAGAGAGAGAGAGAGAGAGAGAGAGAGAGAGAGAGAGAGAGAGAGAGAGAGAGACACAAATCAAATCAAATCAGGTTTTATTTATAAAGCACATTTAAAAGTGATTTTTGGTTGAGCCAAAGTGCTGTACATGTAATAAATACACATTACTACAATCACAATAAAAGACAATAAATTACAACAGATATATATTAAATAAAACACAAGGGAAAGTCAGTAGTCGTGCTCCGCTCTGACTAGAAGGCCAGGGAGAAGAAGTGTGTTTTTAGTGTAGATTTAAAAACCCCTAGGGTCTGGGCCGACCTCACATGGAGGGGCAGAGTGTTCCAGAGCCTCGGGCCAGCTGCTGAGAAGGCTCGGTGCCCTCGGGTTTTGAGCCTGGTCTTGGGCACTACCAGCAGCAGCTGGTCAGCAGACCTTAAAGCTCTGGCTGGGGTGTAGCGCTGGAGGAGTTCAGCTATATAGGCCGGAGCCAGCCCATTTAGGGCTTTGAAAACAAATAAAAGGATTTTAAAATCAATTCTGAACCGAACTGGAAGCCA
>NW_022987922.1:0-58136 GCF_902827165.1 Trematomus bernacchii
GGAGGAGGAGGAGAGAGGGCGAGGCGAATTTGCATTGGATGAAAGCCAATAGCAAATCAAAATGGCTCTCGGCTCTCACACACGGAGGGCCAGAGTGTCATTTCAGCGAGGAGACTTCAGAGCCAATTAGCAGCAAGCGGGACACGAGGAAGGCAAGGTACTGATCAAAGCTTTTTTGGGAGGGGGGGGGGGGGGGGGGGGGCATGTGCATATGGAGGCAAAAAAGGGAGGCAAAAGGGAGGGGGATTACAGCTGGATGAAGTTGCCCATAAGATGCTTAATGAAGAACCTCAGGGCCAACTTCTATCCAGAGGCGGACAAACACAACAGCTCCAATGCCAACACGTTACATATTCACCTGAGAAAGAAGATCCACCTGGAAAACAACGCACAAAATCACCAAGGTCATCATTTTCATATGTTTTTTTGGTTCAACTTTGGGGAGTTTAGATTGATGTAGGGAGGACGGATTTTATAGGCTGACCCTGAAGGCAGCATCTCTCTGGTTCAATGGGATTTTCTCCACACTTTTTTCTTGTTAGAAACCACCTTTTTTAAATCCACCAGTGTGGTATTTACTGACATCTCCCTCCCTTCCCCCCTTCCTCAGACAAACACTCCCCCCCCCCCTTCTCCAGACACAAACACTCTCACCAGTTACTGACGTATTTTATGTTCTAATAAATATAGAAACCAAGTGGAATGTGTCCAATGTATTGACGCGTAACCACCGTTTCTCATTTCATTCATCCATTTGATAAGATGTTATCAACTTAGGCACCCCTGCCATAAACGTTTTTTTACAATACAATTTTTCTAGTCGACCAATAGTCGTCAATTAAGGCGATTAGTCGAGTAATCGTGGCACGTTTATGATATATTATGATTATAAATAAATGTTTTTTTAATTCTTTTTTTCCCTCCCAAAATGGTTTCAGTCTCAAAGGCTCACACACACTTTTTTTTTGTTGGAAACCACCTTTTATTTAATCCACCAGAGGGGTATTTACTGACGTATAGTTTGTCGTAGAACAAAAACCTCTCCAGCTTGTGTTAACCACTTATTTCAACCAAAAACACATTCAGAAAACCATTGACTTCCAGGAAAGGTCATCATTTTCAAAATGCTCTTAGGTTCAACTTTGGGGAGTTTATACAGTGATGCAGGGAGGACGGATTTTATAGGCCGACCCTGAAGGCAGCATCTCCCTGGTTCAATGGGATTTGTTTGGGTGATTGCAGAAACGCTTATGACACGTTACGAGCCGTTTTAAATCCACCAGTGTGGTATTTACTGACGTGTTTTATGTCGTAGAACAAAGCGTTCAAATCTCTTCAGCTTGTGTTGACCTTATTTCAGGCTAACAACCAAAAACACATTCAGAAAACCGTTGACTTCCAGCCCAGGGGACAGGAAGAGTTTAAACTGGGACTCATTCCTGCACCCCTCTACACAGGCCAGAGATGGGAGACATGTCCCCACGGTGGCTTTAGTTTGACCTGCATTACAATTCAAATGTATTTATTTGTTTCTACCCTTACCGTTCAGCCCTGTAGCACTTGGAGCAGCACTGGTTTGTTTCTGTGAGTCATACGAGGGTCCGATGGTCCCCAGGTCCTACAGAACAATCAATACAACTGAAGTTAGACATTTACAACAATATGTCCCTCCATCTCTCCCTCTCCCTCTCCCTCCCTCTCCAGCAGGTAGCGAGAGACAAAGGTGTCCCATGTCAGTGATAGTATTGTATTATCATGAATGATGATGATACCTGGTCCAAGAGGCCGAATTTGGGGTACTCCTCCTCGGGGTCTTTGCTGCCGGGGTCCGGGTGCTCCTTCACCAGGAAGACATCTCGCTCTTTACTCTGGAGATAAAACACAAGCACTTTTAGAAAGATATTACTGTATGATAACAGTAGTATTTGGGTTTTTCAGTGGAGGGTCAGACATAATATTGGTTCTCGGGATAACCTAGTATTTATAATAATAATAATAAAGCTTTATTTATACAACATTACATTACATTACATGACACCCCACAGGAGCAATTTGGGGTGAAGTGTCTCAGGGACACAACGACATGCTGACTGCAGTGGGGTTTGAACCTGTGACCCCCTGATCCCAACACCAACGCACAACCCACTGCGCCACACGCCTCCTTACAGCACTTTTCATCCAACACGTGCAGCTCAAAGCGCTTTACTAAATGACACAAGTTCAAAACAAACAACAAGAAATTCCCCTCAGATTATTTTTTAAAGAACTTTAAAAGGTCCATGCAGCGATATCTAATATAACATTTGATCAGGTTAAGAGACACAAGGAGGTCAAATGTATGATAATAAAATATAATAAAGAATGGTTTCTCTCCGACAGACAAGACGACTGAGTCGATGCAACAATCTAACATACCCAACCCCATAAGACAAAGTGAACATGTCGGTACAACAGAAATACAAATAAAAAAATAATACAAATGCCATAATTCTAATAAAGGTTAAACGATTAAGAAATAAAAAAGACCAACGTCAAAATAAATATTGCTACTGAAGCATGTTAGATAAATAACGAGGGGTTGCTAATAAAATGCTAATCTAAAAAGATGTGTCTTTAGCTGGTGTTTACAAAGAATCAGAGCAGTATCTTCTTATTTCTCTGAGTATCTGTCTATGTTTCCAACTTAGTTTGTATACACCTTTTATCTAGACCCGTTTTGTTTCTTAAACATTACATTACATTACATTACATGTCACTTGTTAGACGCTTTTATCCAAAGCGACTTACATACTGAATACTGTGGGCAATCCCCACAGGAGCAATGTGGGGGGAAGTGTCTCAGGGACACAACGACATGCTGACTGCAGTGGGGTTTGAACCTGTGACCCCCTGATCCCAACACCTACGCACAACCCACTGCGCCGCATGCCTCCGTATCTTGTTATATGTATATATGTCACACTGTGGGACTGCGAGAAACGGTATTTCAAATGTTCTGTATGTATAACATGTGGAATTCTTGACGTTACCATTGTCTTCACGATGTTGTTCGGCCAGGTGAGTTTCCCGGGTCTCTGACGGGTCGTCATGCACTCCCAGTACTTATCAATGAACGGGATGATATCCTGCAGAGAGAGAGAGACATGAGAAAACAAACCATAGTCGTAGTATTCACAGCCTCACCAGGAGATTTCCAACAATCATCTTAATTGGCTGTATATGTTTTACAGTTCATATTTGCATAATTCCAAAGGGCAGTGACACATGTGATGCTCACCTTCTCTTTGGGGAACATGGTCTTCGGATGCTCGTCTTGTGTTCTGGACCTCCAGGTGAGGTTGGCCAGTGCCGTGAGACACATCTCCTTCAGGTCTGAACACACAGAGAGAGAGAGAGAGAAACACCGGCTTGTTAAAGTTTCAAAATGAGTGTACACATGTGCAACAAAACTTACTCATAGCTAAGTTAGTAGGCAAGGCAGGTTTATGTGTGACGTCACGTCGTGTCACGTGACTTGAATTTTGAATTGAGCCGTCCCATAGATACTATCTCTTTACGTATTAGCGATGGGATTCCGGCTCTTTTTAGTGAGCCGGGTCATTTGGCTCGGCTCACTAAGAAGAGCCGGCCCTTTCGGCAGTTCACCACGGAGCCTCAGTTTCTCTGGCGCTCGCAGTTCACGCGCGTGCTCCACTAGCACCCCCCGTCAAGGCTCACCGGCAGTACACTTTCCGTCACAGGAACACGCTTTGCTGGCGGCGAAAAATAATCCCACCAGACTCCTTTGCCCCTCCAGCAGAGCTCCGAGCTGAATAAGGGCGTCAAATGACGGCTAGACGCCCCCCTGGCGGAAACGCTGGTCAATAGACAAGCTGTTTGCTCAAAGGTATCTTCATGAAGTTAATCTCTATTGCACAATGTTTAGAGAAATGACACCATCAGGGTTTCACTTGATTCCCTATAACCCTCAAGTTCTCTCTGAAATAATGTCTGACACCAGGTTCAATCTCCTGGGGACATGAAGGACATTTGAAGTGTGCAATGAGAACAGGAATACGATAGCGCTTTAGTTTCCCTGGTAGCTATTCCCACTAACAGAAGAGTATCAATGTGAGTCCCCAGTAGTGTACATGGTGGACAGTGGAAGAAGCTGCCAGTCATGCAGTCATTTGCATTCAGAGAAGTGGGTGGTTTTGCTGCAGTGAGGAGAGACTGCCAAGAGGAGAGGAGGGGGCACTATGTGCTGCAGAATAGTGATGTGTCGGCCGCGAACGAGCCGGCTCTTTTAAGTGAACGACGGGGAGCTGGCTCGCGCCCGCGAACGAGACGTTTTTTGCTGTTGTTAAGTAATACAAGACAGAATGATATGATGATGATCGCGCTACGGGTGCTCCGTGCATGCATGCTGTGACATGTCATATCCAAGGATTAGAGACGGTTGGGTGCTGCTGTTCTGAGCATTGCAATATATTTATTTTTATTATGTTATTTATGTATGATTATCTTTAGGCTCAGCATTTATTTAGTTAATACTGAAATAGAGCCCTGCTGTTTTGTTTGGGCTTTTTCTTTAAAAGGACACCTATCATGCTATATTTAAATGATATATTGTAGGGCCATACCTATATAAGGTATATTTATACGTTTCTGTTTTCAAAATACCAAACAGATCATGCATTTTAGCCATGCCTCATTTCGCTCTATGTGCTGTTTGCTGTCTACGGGTCTGATTCTGCTGACCACGCCCCCCTGCAGGAGAGGGGAGACGTGCTCTGATCAGCTGCTGGGCTGTCAGAAGAGGGGGAGAAAAAGAGATCTCCGTCCTCCGTGTTTTATTATATAGAGTCGTTATTCATTTGTTTTAAAGCTCAATAAATAACAAAGAAGACCTTTGATCGGCACTTTTCTAATTTTGTCCGGAAGATTGAAACTTTAACGGACATCTTGACCGGCGAAAGAAACTGAAACTGAAACTCTGCCGCACGGTCCCCTCGTTCCTTGGAAGAGGCGGAGAGGTGGGTGTTTGTCATCTGCTGGTGGACTAACCGGAGAGAATTACAGTGCTTGCCTCGACGGGGAGGGATTGCATTGAATTAAAGCAGCGGGAGCAAACGCTTGCCTCGGGGAGGGAGAAAGAAAGCCACAGCGGAGAATAAACAGAAGGGTAACCATGGTAACCAAGTCTTCATCGCTGCTTTTGTGGCAGACTACAGCGCCACTTATACAGTGGTATATACTACAGGCCTGGCATATGTACTACAGCGTCTCCAGGGCTTTCGAGCGGCAATGGCCGTGGCTGTCTCCTCCTGATTGGTGGAGTTGGCCCAATAGCCGTAACGCCACTGTCCTGACGTCAGGACAGTGTTCAAATCTGGATCAGTTTTTATCAGATCCGTTGCAGCCCCTTTTTTTAGAGATTTGGGTATGGAGGAAAATAGAGAGGGTTGTGTTTTCTGACACTTGGTGAGTTCCCTGGAACACCGGGGACACATATTCATGTAGAAAAGACGTACACAAGTGCATTTTGCATGATAGGTCCCCTTTAAGTACAATTTTAAAATGTCGATACAGTAGCTGTCCTTTTTTTTAAATGTCTATGCTTAAGTTTTTATAGGTGTTGCTATCTGCTTTGTGGGTGGTATCAGAGAGTAAGGGTCTGTAAATGCAATGAAAACAATTGGCCACAGCAAATCATTTATATTAAACATGTAATTTTTACTTTTGAATACTTCAGTAGAAAGGATGTATTGAATCATTGAAGTGATATATGTGTACATATATAAATCATTAGTCAAAACAGGGCTACATTTGATTGAATTTTAAAAAGGTATATGTGGTGCTCTTCTTGGTGAGCCGAGCCAAATGATCCGGCTCACTAATGCAGAAGAACCATGGATTTAAGGGAATAAATTACAACATTATTTAGTAATATATGTCTCGTTTCTTCACTGATGGTCTGAAAACATTTATCTGTCACAAGACATTTTAGAAATAGTCACTAAGACTCACTAAAAATGGCAAAAAGTCTCTGAGATAATGTTAAGCAATGCAAGACCAATAACAGAAATGGTCCTTTCTATAATATAACTATAACACACAGAACACCTACTTGCTTGTTTCCTGAGGAAGTAGGTGTTGCCGCTGTGATGGCACACGTTGCAGTGAAACACGTAGTTAGTCATGAAGGGAAGGCAGGTGCTGTGGAGGAGAAAGAGAAATCATTACATCATTACTGAGTTTCTCTTTTTGTAAAAGATGTGACGTGCATCGTGGATGTTAAAGGACATGGTGGGTTTGTTGTCCTCAGGTATGTTTGTATTGCATTCGATTACTCAAAAAATAATGTTATCTGTGGGGGAAACTTCTGAAGCAATTGGAAACAGGACTCACGAGGAGAGGACTTCAGAGTGTAATAATCAACATTCTTTATCAGCGAGACTAAACAATTATGGACCCTGAATCTAACTAGAGCTCTCGTCCATAGGAAAGAATGTGCGCCAGGGAACCTTCGTCCCTGAACAGTAAACTACCTCATGGCGGCTTGTGCTCGGTCATAGACTGGCAACAACAATGCGCCCACGCTGCCCCTCCTTAAGAGAGATAGCAGCAGAACCCAAGCTGCCCCTCCTAAAGAGAGATAGCAGCAGAACCCAAGCTGCCCCTCCTAAAGAGAGATAGCAGCAGAACCCAAGCTGCCCCTCCTAAAGAGAGATAGCAGCAGAACCCAAGCTGCCCCTCCTTAAGAGAGATAGCAGCAGAACCCAAGCTGCCCCTCCTCAAGAGAGATAGCAGCAGAACCCAAGCTGCTCCTCCTTAAGAGAGATAGCAGCAGAACCCAAGCTGCCCCTCCTTAAGAGAGATAGCAGCAGAACCCAAGCTGCCCCTCCTTAAGAGAGATAGCAGCAAGAACCCAAGCTGCCCCTCCTAAAGAGAGATAGCAGCAGAACCCAAGCTGCCCCTCCTAAAGAGAGATAGCAGCAGAACCCAAGCTGCCCCTCCTTAAGAGAGATAGCAGCAGAACCCAAGCTGCCCCTCCTCAAGAGAGATAGCAGCAGAACCCAAGCTGCTCCTCCTTAAGAGAGATAGCAGCAGAACCCAAGCTGCCCCTCCTTAAGAGAGATAGCAGCAGAACCCAAGCTGCCCCTCCTTAAGAGAGATAGCAGCAGAACCCAAGCTGCCCCTCCTTAAGAGAGATAGCAGCAGAACCCAAGCTGCTCCTCCTTAAGAGAGATAGCAGCAGAACCCAAGCTGCTCCTCCTTAAGAGAGATAGCAGCAGAACCCAAGCTGCCCCTCCTTAAGAGAGATAGCAGCAGAACCCAAGCTGCCCCTCCTTAAGAGAGATAGCAGCAGAACCCAAGCTGCTCCTCCTTAAGAGAGATAGCAGCAGAACCCAAGCTGCCCCTCCTTCAGAGAGATAGCAGCAGAACCCAAGCTGCCCCTCCTTAAGAGAGATAGCAGCAGAACCCAAGCTGCCCCTCCTTAAGAGAGATAGCAGCAGAACCCAAGCTGCCCCTCCTCAAGAGAGATAGCAGCAGAACCCAAGCTGCCCCTCCTTAAGAGAGATAGCAGCAGAACCCAAGCTGCCCCTCCTTAAGAGAGATAGCAGCAGAACCCAAGCTGCTCCTCCTTAAGAGAGATAGCAGCAGAAGCCAAGCTGCCCCTCCTCAAGAGAGATAGCAGCAGAACCCAAGCTGCCCCTCCTTAAGAGAGATAGCAGCAGAACCCACGCTGCCCCTCCTCAAGAGAGATAGCAGCAGAACCCAAGCTGCTCCCTCCTTAAGAGAGATAGCAGCAGAACCCAAGCTGCCCCTCCTTAAGAGAGATAGCAGCAGAACCCACGCTGCACCTCCTTAAGAGAGATAGCAGCAGAACCCAAGCTGTCCCTCCTTAAGAGAGATAGCAGCAGAACCCAAGCTGCCCCTCCTTAAGAGAGATAGCAGCAGAACCCAAGCTGCCCCTCCTTAAGAGAGATAGCAGCAGAACCCAAGCTGCCCCTCCTTAAGAGAGATAGCAGCAGAACCCAAGCTGCCCCTCCTTAAGAGAGATAGCAGCAGAACCCAAGCTGCCCCTCCTCAAGAGAGATAGCAGCAGAACCCAAGCTGCTCCTCCTTAAGAGAGATAGCAGCAGAACCCAAGCTGCTCCTCCTTAAGAGAGATAGCAGCAGAACCCAAGCTGCCCCTCCTTAAGAGAGATAGCAGCAGAACCCAAGCTGCCCCTCCTTAAGAGAGATAGCAGCAGAACCCAAGCTGCTCCTCCTTAAGAGAGATAGCAGCAGAACCCAAGCTGCCCCTCCTTCAGAGAGATAGCAGCAGAACCCAAGCTGCCCCTCCTTAAGAGAGATAGCAGCAGAACCCAAGCTGCCCCTCCTTAAGAGAGATAGCAGCAGAACCCAAGCTGCCCCTCCTCAAGAGAGATAGCAGCAGAACCCAAGCTGCCCCTCCTTAAGAGAGATAGCAGCAGAACCCAAGCTGCCCCTCCTCAAGAGAGATAGCAGCAGAACCCAAGCTGCTCCTCCTTAAGAGAGATAGCAGCAGAAGCCAAGCTGCCCCTCCTCAAGAGAGATAGCAGCAGAACCCAAGCTGCCCCTCCTTAAGAGAGATAGCAGCAGAACCCACGCTGCCCCTCCTCAAGAGAGATAGCAGCAGAACCCAAGCTGCTCCCTCCTTAAGAGAGATAGCAGCAGAACCCAAGCTGCCCCTCCTTAAGAGAGATAGCAGCAGAACCCACGCTGCACCTCCTTAAGAGAGATAGCAGCAGAACCCAAGCTGTCCCTCCTTAAGAGAGATAGCAGCAGAACCCAAGCTGCCCCTCCTTAAGAGAGATAGCAGCAGAACCCAAGCTGCCCCTCCTTAAGAGAGATAGCAGCAGAACCCAAGCTGCCCCTCCTTAAGAGAGATAGCAGCAGAACCCAAGCTGCCCCTCCTTAAGAGAGATAGCAGCAGAACCCAAGCTGCCCCTCCTCAAGAGAGATAGCAGCAGAACCCAAGCTGCTCCTCCTTAAGAGAGATAGCAGCAGAACCCAAGCTGCCCCTCCTTAAGAGAGATAGCAGCAGAACCCAAGCTGCCCCTCCTTAAGAGAGATAGCAGCAGAACCCAAGCTGCCCCTCCTTAAGAGAGATAGCAGCAGAACCCAAGCTGCTCCTCCTTAAGAGAGATAGCAGCAGAACCCAAGCTGCCCCTCCTTCAGAGAGATAGCAGCAGAACCCAAGCTGCCCCTCCTTAAGAGAGATAGCAGCAGAACCCAAGCTGCCCCTCCTTAAGAGAGATAGCAGCAGAACCCAAGCTGCCCCTCCTCAAGAGAGATAGCAGCAGAACCCAAGCTGCCCCTCCTTAAGAGAGATAGCAGCAGAACCCAAGCTGCCCCTCCTCAAGAGAGATAGCAGCAGAACCCAAGCTGCTCCTCCTTAAGAGAGATAGCAGCAGAACCCAAGCTGCCCCTCCTCAAGAGAGATAGCAGCAGAACCCAAGCTGCCCCTCCTTAAGAGAGATAGCAGCAGAACCCACGCTGCCCCTCCTCAAGAGAGATAGCAGCAGAACCCAAGCTGCCCCTCCTTAAGAGAGATAGCAGCAGAACCCAAGCTGCCCCTCCTTAAGAGAGATAGCAGCAGAACCCACGCTGCACCTCCTTAAGAGAGATAGCAGCAGAACCCAAGCTGTCCCTCCTTAAGAGAGATAGCAGCAGAACCCAAGCTGCCCCTCCTTAAGAGAGATAGCAGCAGAACCCACGCTGCCCCTCCTTAAGAGAGATAGCAGCAGAACCCAAGCTGCCCCTCCTTAAGAGAGATAGCAGCAGAAACCCAAGCTGTCCCTCCTTAAGAGAGATAGCAGCAGAACCCAAGCCGCCCCTCCTTAAGAGAGATAGCAGCAGAACCCAAGCTGCCCCTCCTTAAGAGAGATAGCAGCAGAACCCAAGCTGCCCCTCCTTAAGAGAGATAGCAGCAGAACCCAAGCTGTCCCTCCTTAAGAGAGATAGCAGCAGAACCCAAGCTGCCCCTCCTTAAGAGAGATAGCAGCAGAACCCAAGCTGCCCCTCCTTAAGAGAGATAGCAGCAGAACCCAAGCTGTCCCTCCTTAAGAGAGATAGCAGCAGAACCCAAGCTGCTCCTCCTTAAGAGAGATAGCAGCAGAACCCAAGCTGCTCCTCCTTAAGACAGATAGCAGCAGAACCCAAGCTGCCCCTCCTTAAGAGAGATAGCAGCAGAACCCAAGCTGTTCCTCCTTAAGAGAGATAGCAGCAGAACCCAAGCTGCCCCTCCTTAAGAGAGATAGCAGCAGAACCCAAGCTGCTCCTCCTTAAGAGAGATAGCAGCAGAACCCAAGCTGCTCCTCCTTAAGAGAGATAGCAGCAGAACCCAAGCTGCCCCTCCTTAAGAGAGATAGCAGCAGAACCCAAGCTGCCCCTCCTTAAGAGAGATAGCAGCAGACCCCAAGGCCGTAGACCTATGCCGTGGGAAAGGAGACAGTGAGAGGAGAAAACGATGAACTGTGTCGAAGGTTGAATACCTAAGCAAATTATTCCCTAACAATTATCTTGGCAATTTCATAGTTATTCTCCAATTCTAACGCAGTGCCGTGAGCATTGATGTGGATGTTTAAAGGACATGGTGTGTTTGTTGTCCTCAGAATAAATGCCAGAGAACATATGAGATGCATCGCTGTCCATTCTTCCACATCCTCTATTGATCAGGAGTCACCTGCAGCTGGGACCCGTCACATTACTGCAGATTAGGGACGGGACTTTGAAAGCAAATGTATATTCGAATATTCGACCCCCTAAAAAAACAGTTAACCGAATTTACACATCCTATACATTTGATAATATGTAATCAACTTAGGCACCCCTGCTATAAAACATTTTTTTAAATACAATACAAATATTCATAACTCATATTCGAATACCTGAATCATTTTGAATATCCGATTAATCATTCCCATCCCTCCTTAGCAACGGTCATTACAGTCCTTGACAGCGGTCTGTACTACTGGATTAACAACATGTTCTGAATTGACCAATCAGAATGGAGTATACAACTAAGCCGTCGTGTAATAACAAGTGATAACCTACGCGGTGTCGATGCTGAAGGTGTCTGCAGTGAACCACTTCATGCAGAGCGCACACTGCAGCTCCACCTCTCCCAGCTGCCGACCACTCTCCTCGTCTCCGGACCCCGTCAGAGCGTCGGCCGCTTCAGATCCCTCCCCCGCCGCTTCCTGTCAGATACACAGAGTCTCATTATTAAACAACAGCATGTGTATCAGAATCAGAATACCTTCATTCGTCTCACAGAGGAGAAATGTACATTGTTAGATACAAAAAGAAGTGTATTATAGAAGGCAAGCATCTCATGCAGTACAAGAGAACACACCGAGTCATAGTAGTCATATATCAATAGGTGTTACCATTGCCTCTTTGCCGTTGGGTGATTCAGTATCCATGCTGGTGGGAACTTCCCCAAATGCAGCATCCCTGTAAGGCAATAGAAATATGAATTAGATACACTTCAGTAAGTAGAAGTATTCAGATCAACCTGCCAGTGGGTTGGACCAATTACTGTACTTGAGTAAAAGCAGAAGTACTCAGGTATTGTACTTCAGTAAAAGTAGAAGTACTCAGATCTTGCACTTGAGTAAAAGTAGAAGTACTCAGATCTTGTACTTGAGTAAAAGTAGAAGTACTCAGATCTTGAGTAAAAGTAGAAGTACTCAGATCTTGTACTTGAGTAAAAGTAGAAGTACTCAGATCTTGTACTTGAGTAAAAGTAGAAGTACTCAGATCTTGTTCTTGAGTAAAAGTAGAAGTACTCAGATCTTGTTCTTGAGTAAAAGTAGAAGTACCAGAGTGTAGGAATACTCTGTTACAGTAAAAGTCCTGCATTCAAAATGTTCCTCAAGTGAAAGTAGAAAAGTATTATCATCAAAATATAGTGAAAGTAGCGACAGTAAAAGTAGTCATTGTGCAGATTGGTCCATTTCAGAATAATATATATGATATGTTTTATAATGATTGATCATGAAAGTGTTCTCAAAGCTGGTAAAGGTGCAGCTAGTTTGAATGACTTTGTATACTGCAGGGTAGCTTGTGGATTTACTCCAGGTGGAACTAAAGTCTGATTTAACACTTGGTTATATTTCACATCATTCATCCACATCTGTGAAGTCACTAAAGGTATTAAATACATGTAGTGGAGGAAAAGTACACAGTAGCAGAAAATGGAACTACGGAAGTAAAGTACGAGTACCGTGAAATTGTACTTAAGTTGAGTACTTGAGTAAATGTACTCTTAGTTACTTTACACCACTGGATATTTGAGATATTCTCCTCGTAGTTTGAGCTGTAACGGTTATTCTATGACATGCTAACGTTAGCTAGCCAAGATGCTAACAGCTTTTACGAACAGAAATCAGCACATAATCGCTCCATATTTTCACAGATAGTTAGAATCATGTGCTACACATTAGTAAGAATAAAGAAGACTTTGAATGAAGGACACAGACCCGTCTCCGGTCTCCGCTTCTGTTTTAGCAGCGATGACCGCCTCTCCTTCTGACGCCATGTTTCAAATCAATGACAACAAAAAGGAGAAGACTTCCAGGTTGAACCGACTTCCGGTCTGCTCTTCAGCGCAGCAGCGCCACCGCAGGTTGACGTGAGAACTGCAGCTTACCTCCAAATTAACATTAAATTATTAAAAAATATGTTCTTCAAGAAAATAATAAATATACAAAATATGCAAAAAAAGAAAGAAAATATTTGTACGAACGAGCAGTGCATAAAAAAAAAGGTGGCATTGTGAAGGAATGTGCAAAACGTACAGAGGATCAAATATTAGAGGTTCAGTGTTTCATCTTTTTCTCTATGAATTTACATTTGTTGTGTTTTTTCAGGTGGAACTTTATGGAGCTAATTTCCTGCCATAACTCCAGTCCTGAAACAAACTAAACAAGTTTTACAAATGCCTTATGATTCACTAACAAACACAGTGTGGTTTGCAAATACAAAACACCATCTACAAACGAATGCATTAAAGGGGACCTATCATGCAAAATGCACTTTTGTACGTCTTTTCTACATGAATATGTGTCCCCGGTGTTCCAGGGAACTCACCAAATGTCAGAAAACACAACCCTCTCTATTTTCCTCCATACCCAAATCTCTAAAAAAGGGGCTGCAACGGATCTGATAAAAACTGATCCAGATTTGAACACTGTCCTGACGTCAGGACGGTGGCGCTACGGCTATTGGGCCAACTCCACCAATCAGGAGGAGACAGCCACGGCCATTGCCGTTCGAAAGCGCTGGAGACGCTGTAGTACATATGCCAGGCCTGTAGATGGTGCTGTTCTCACTGAATCAGCCCTTGCAAAAACAGAGCTAACATTTTTCAAATTGAGCGAAATGAGGCATGGCTAAAATGCATGATCTGTTTGGTATTTTGAAAAACAAAAAGTATAAATATGCCTTATATAGGTATGGTCCTACACTATATTATTCAAATATAGCATGATAGGTCCACTTTAAGTTTTGCAAATAAAAAACGTATTTATCAGACAAACACATTACAATTGGTTCTCAATGCTACTTTGTTTATGTTCGCACCACCAGATACCAAAGCAACACAGGCGGAGTTTGACATTTGCGCTTGGGGGGGCAAACCTTTTTTACTGACGTCAGTACACAGTCCCAACTATTGCGTGGGGTGCTACGGATACAGTAGGAATAAAGCCAGCGTTCACCGCACTGAGTATGACTTTTCAACACAACTCGTCCCGTCATGCACGCCTCATGCCCGCCGTACACACACACTCATATGGAAGGGGCGGTCTCTCCCCCCAACAACAGTGCATTACATAACTGTAAAACTCATCATAACTGTGCACATCTTATACTTATTACTTACTTGAACACGCTACAATATTATTAACCAGTGTCCTACCTTAGTGCAGAAGTAGACGCCTTAAACGTCCCAGAAATTGGACGTTTTAAAAATCGCAGAATATCCATTACTGCTAATTCTTGTAATACAATAGCTGAATCACTTATATGCAAAAAAAAAGCGAGGGAACTTGTGTCCTTAACCTCACACGTCACACACACACACGTTACAACATGCGACTGCTCAAAAATGAAATTATTTCAAACAAAGCCTGGCAATAAACGTGTAGGTTTTTTGTATTTGCAAACCACACTGTGTTTCTTAGTGAATCATAAGGCATTTGTAAAACTTGTTTGGTTTGTGTGTGGAGTTATGGCAGGAAATGAGCTCCATACGACTTGCTTTACGACATGTGTTTTTGTGTGTTCACCATGTTCTGTTGTAGCCCTCTAGCTTCTGTTAAACATATATTTGGTATAAGCATCTAGTGTGAAAAAAGTCAGAATAAAGTCGGAATTCTGATTCAAAAACATGGGACTTGCGACGACACCTGACATATTAAAACTGGCTTACATTATAGTTAAAAGTACAGATATTTCAGAGTTAAAATGCATCCTGACACTCAATCAGGCTTGAAACTTGAAAACAAAGTCTCACACTGGTTTATGTTCTTGTTCTGGTTTTCACATGTATTTACTTTTACTCATTGCGATCATTGATATGCTTTGTTTAAAGAAAAGGTGGATACGTAAACACTTTAAGAATACATTTAAATAGTCAAATAAAGCAGAAGATGCAGAAGTTATGTAAAGAAAAAAAATAAACAACAAAAAATTACGAATAAATAAAAACAGTTATATTTAAAAAGACATTGATTGCATTCTGAGCCCCAATCACACACACACACACACACACACACACACACACACAACACACACACACACACACACACACACACACACACACACACACACACACACACACACACACACACACACACAAAATGTAACTTTGTATATTGGGTTTTTTCAACAGCATACAGTTATTCGATCAGAGCACGTATCAACAGTAGGTAAACAAATCTTCACTTTATAGAAACATAGGTAACAATGTCAATACAGAACCCAATCTGCTGTAATGCATTTAGACAAATTGCAGAACATGTATTTATGAACTTCATTGATTTCCGTGCAGCTCCTGACGTCCGCACCCAGCAGCAGATCAGACGTTTGGATGTGCAAATGCCTTCTTTGCTTTTCAACCCCTCCACATTTCCATTGACTGTTTTACAAAGTGAAGAGCGACATAAAGAGCTTTGTGAAGACCAGAGACCACCCCACGTACGTTCTGAAAGTCAAACGTTATTTAGAAGTTTTGTGGGGGCCGTTAAACGAGCACCAGTTAAAAGACAACACAAAGACAAAGTGTGCCAGCAGTCGCCTCACAAAGAGCTCCGAGCACCCCTGGGTGCTGCAATAAAAGCCTTACAGACATTGTTAGAGGGATAATAGTCCTGTTTTCTCCTCCTCCTCTCCTCCTGCAGTGGAGACACATCTGTGAGAGGAAGGAATGAATAAGTGACTGTTTCAGACCTCAAGTAACTTTATCCAGCTAAGGCAGGGGTGTCTTTTCTCCGAGGGCCAACATACAGAACATACGAAGGGCTGGGCCACTCACTAGAGCAGGGGGGTCAAACTCAAATACACAGTGGGCCAAAATTAAAAAATGGGTACTAGTGGAGGGCCGGACTGGTTCTATGTTTATTGCAGAACTTATTGAAATGAACTTATTGCACATATTAAACCTGGAACTAACAAAGCTTAAATGATTGCCTATAAAAACAACATTAAACATTAAATAATCAGTTGCATTCATTTCTTATGGCTCCATCTGCAGCTTGTCCAGAGTCATTTCTTATGATTACATTTCTCCACAGGCCAACAACAGCTTCAACAAAACTATTTCCCTCAAAGAGAAAACCAAACATGCTCTGTTGTCGTGAGAGAAAAGGAAACATCCATGTAAACTCAGTGTGCTGCTCTGTGATGCTAGTTCAGATACTTGGCATCTCATCTTGGGTGCAAGTTCATCAATGTTTGGGCTCAGGCTCTGAGCGGAGGAGACCCTCAGGATGGAGTGAAGGTGTGCGTGCAATATACTGGAGGGCCAGATCTAATAGTAATTAGAAATTATCCTGTTGGGCCGAAATTAAATCCACCAAGGGCCGGATTTGGCCCCCGGGCCTTGAGTTTGACACATGTGCACTAGAGGTATATCGCCTCACAAGTAAATGTATAAGTTGGAAAAGTCAACCATGTAGGTAAATTATTCTTGATAATTGAAAATGCTGTAAGAAAAAGCAGCTCACATCTCTCCAGAGGGTTTCATTCATTGTGTTGGCAGCTCATTCCTTAAACCAGAAGCTTCAGACTGATGACAACAAGAGGAGATATGAAAGGTTGTGAATTTGTTATTGGGCTTTTTCCTTATCAATTTAGATTTGTTAGAACATGTTTCCAACTTGAATTGACTGAATTTATTTGAAAAGTGTTCGTATTAACACGTGAAGACTGTGTAATATATTTATACATATACATTTAAGAAGTACAATCTAAGACAAGCACAAGTTTCCTCTGTGGGCCGTACTCCATTATACTTTCTGAATTAGCTGAGGGCCGATTCAAAATGGTTTGGAGACCGCTGCTCACCAAGCAACTTACAATGTCTGTCTTCATCTCTTCATCACCTCTTCTTCATCATATCTTCATCATCTCTTCATCACAGCTTCATCACATCTTCATCACATCTTCATCACATCTTCATCACATCTTCATCACATCTTCATCATATCTTCATCATATCTTCATCATATCTTCATCACATCTTCATCACATCTTCATCATATCTTCATCACATCTTCATCACATCTTCATCATATCTTCATCATATCTTCATCACATCTTCATCACGTCTTCATCACGTCTTCATCACATCTTCATCACATCTTCTTCACATCTTCATCACATCTTCATCATATCTTCATCATATCTTCATCATATCTTCATCACATCTTCATCACATCTTCATCACGTCTTCATCACATCTTCATCACATCTTCTTCACATCTTCATCACATCTTCATCATATCTTCATCACATCTTCATCACATCTTCATCACATCTTCATCACATCTTCATCACATCTTCATCACATCTTCATCATATCTTCATCATATCTTCTTCATATCTTCATCATATCTTCATCACATCTTCATCATATCTTTCTCATCACCTCTTCATCATGTCTTCTTCATCACCTCTTCATCATCATGTCTTCTTCATCACATCTTCATCTCTTCATCATCATGTCTTCTTCATCACCTCTTCATCTCTTCATCATCATGTCTTCATCATCACCTCTTCATCATCTCCCCCCCCCCGTCCACTTCCCGTTGTCCTGTAGGAACAAAGCAGAGGTCAGAGAGTTCAGACTCAGCTTCTCTTCTGCTAATTGTCCTTCTGCCCGGCCTCCTCTCTGCAGGACGCTGCAACCCGGCAGCTGCCATCTTCATCTCTTACAGGATCATTCACTTCTTCATCACTTACCCCCGCCTCAGGATCATTTACTACCCCATAGACCCCCCCCCCCCCCCTCCCCTCCCTCCCACTCCCCTCAGGGTATTAGGAAACTATAAGCGATAATGTGGGTCTAAAGACGGGACTGTTACCTGAATTGTGAAGTTAATGGAGGGAGATTGAACCGAGGAAGCTGATCAATAAACATAAATACATGTAGAGTGACGAGGCGGTGATGGAAAGAACATTTACTCAAAGTACGTGCATTTACAGGTGCTTTACATCTTACTCAATACTTCGATTTCACTATATGTTAGGAGAAAAACTGGAACTACATTTGTTAAAAAGCCAAGTCTTCTCTACAGATTAAGAGAAAGCATCCTATAATTCCTAAAAAAGTCTGAGATATAAAACAGATTTTGTACCAGAACCGATTTCTGTTTCATCACGGCAGCATTTAGTTTAAACGGGAGCTGCCTGGACGCTGCAATCATGTTGCGCGTACTATCCGTGCTGAGTGTGCTGACTTTTCGTACAATGTCCCACTGTCTGGCTACCTGCATAAAGTCAAGTGCTCGGCGCAGTTGTCAGCGAAATGTCATTGAAACAGCTCCTTATATCCGTTAGCGCAGCTAGCTAGCCCCAGATGCTAACAACAACACGTAAGGTGTGCCTCGCTCGCGCGAGTCGCGCCACACATACACACACCCTCCCGGTCCTCCCGATGGCCAGTCCGGGCCTGCCGGTGAGCGTGGAAGTGTGGTCTGCCACAAGCGGGCGGCAGGAGTAGGGCTGTCAGCATCAGCTTGTAGATGGTATTTTAAACTCGATGCGCTCTGAAACTACGGGGCGGGGCGGGGCGGCCGAGGACAAAAAATACACATGCGTTAATCGCGTTAAAATAATTAGTGCCGTTAATTTATTTATTTAACGCGTTAACTTGACAGCCCTAATTTTTATATATCTGAGACCTATGCTATTGCCTAAAAATAGCATGATCGGTGACCTTTAAGTCAAGGATCTGATTACTTCTTCCAACAATGTTTACACACACTTGAGCACTAAAAACATGCAGACAATGCATTTAAAATGGTATCATTTCTGATTTATGGAGTGATACAGAGATATCCCTCTGTATAAAACGTTGACTCTAATAAGTCAACAAGATAAGACTCTTTAGACTTTATCAACACATTTCTCTTCTGGAAATGCATGCAAAGTAACAAATATTTAGTAAGATAATGCCTCATTTGCATATCTAAATATGTTCCCATCTCCACCAGTAGCACTCGCACAGAACACACTTTCCAGGTTCATTCCTCTCTATATTCACTCTACTTTCTACTCACTTGAGCACTAAAAACATGCAGACAATTCGTTTTAAAGGCAGTATTTCTGATGGAGTGATACATACATCTGTATAAACCTTTACCGTTAATATATAAATAAAACAAGAACCTGGCCTTATGCAATGTTCACATGTCTCTTCTGGAAAATATGCAAATTAACACGTTTTTAATAACACAATGCCTAATTTGCATATTTAAACGCAACATTTAAGAAAACTTGCAACACAAAAAAGACTTGCTTTAATGTCAGTAATGAAGTGATGAAGTTTCATTGTGATATCTATTAGTTTAAATGTTGACCCCCCCCCCCTCCTCTCTTTACTGCAGGATCAGATGCTCATAAACTTTATCATTAAACCGCGGTGCTTTGTGGGGGATCAACAGAGGAGAGAAAGGCTTCTTAACTTTCCCTTTGAGGAGTCCATCAATTAGCATCACAAGACGCGTTCACGTGTCCTACCCGCGGAAAATCAAGCATTTGCAAATAATGACAAGCGGAGAAACAAAGAGAGACACGAGGGGGAAGAAAGGAGGAACATCTCCAACAGATGCACCGTAATAAATAACGACTCCAGCTGAGAAACGCATTTGCATTTTGAAGTGTTTTTGGGGTAAAAGCGTGTCAGAGAAACGATTGTTCGACAATACACATCCGGGTCTTTTTCAGTGACATGTTAATGTGCACGGTGGCGTGTGCACAGGCTGTTATATAAAGGGTGAAGAAGAGGAGATGAGAGGTACCTGCAGAACTGAAACTGATCCTGAAGATGAAGCAAGAAGCGAAACTGACCCGGAGGACAGCTTTCTCTGTGGAGGACATTTTAGACCCGGCGAAGTTTACAAGAAGACACATTTGTGCAGAGGAGGAAACTTCAGCAGGTGAGAAATAGTTTTAGAAAGTGTTCAAACTATGCAGAGTAGTTGGAGGAAGAGTTGTAACATTGCACAGTATTTCATTTTAAATGCATATTTTGTAAAGATTAGATTTTGATCCTTAATTGGGGATTTTTTTGTGTTTTGCACAATTCTCATGTACTTTTATTTGTATTTCTACACTTTAGCTATAATGCATATGACAAGAAAGCCTTTAAAGCAACACTAAATTGTAAAAAGTCATGCATTCATATTCTTCATATTCTGACTTGCAAAATTATCTTTTAAATTGACAAACATCATGTGTGTAATTCATGGCACAATTCAAACGGGATCGAAAGATAATCGTTCTCTCCCCATTGACTTCAATACATAATTTTTCCGAAATAAGGTCCCATGGAGGAAAGGGAGGGACTTCGCCACTCTATACTTTAGGAGGAAAATACATGTTGGACTTTATTAAATACAACAGCAAGCCAACATGCTTTTTGACCTGTACATTACACCTCTGTAGATATGAGTTAGATATTACTTAAAGGGGACCTATCATGCAAAATGCACTTTTGTACGTCTTTTCTACATGAATATGTGTCCCCGGTGTTCCAGGGAACTCACCAAGTGTCAGAAAACACAACCCTCTCTATTTTCCTCCATACCCAAATCTCTAAAAAAGGGGCTGCAACGGATCTGATAAAAACTGATCCAGATTTGAACACTGTCCTGACGTCAGGACGGTGGTGCTACGGCTATTGGGCCAACTCCACCAATCAGGAGGAGACAGCCACGGCCATTGCCGTTCGAAAGCGCTGGAGACGCTGTAGTACATATGCCAGGCCTGTAGGTGGTGCTGTTCTCACAGAATCAGCCCTTGCTAAAACAGAGCTAAAAAATGTCAAATTGAGCAAAATGAGGCATGGCTAAAATGCATGATCTGTTTGGTATTTTGAAGAAAAAAAAAGTATAAATATGCCTTATATAGGTATGGTCCTACACTATATTATTCAAATATAGCATGATAGGTCCACTTTAATAAGATGGAACTTTATTTATCCTCTTGGGGAAATTCAGGCGTTTATAGCAGCAACAGGGTCAGAGTTATTATTATTATATATTATCATTGCTATTTCTAGTCTGTATTGTACAATGCCGTGTCTTTTTATGCTCCTGCAACACAAAAATTTCCCAACTTGGGATCAATAAAGTACTTCTTATCTTACCTTTCTTAGAATGAAAACAGGATTCACACAAAAAAATAACTTAATTAACTAATCTGATCATTCATTTCCTTTCCCTTTTAGAATCTCCCCCCCACAGAGATGTAGGCAGAGATCTCCACAGCCCGGAGGAAGAGGAGGAAGGTGATGAAGGTGAGGAGGCTCCATGTCCGGGGAGGAAAAGGCTCCACAGCCCGAAGAAGAGCCGCAGGATCCGCACGGCCTTCAGCCTGGAGCAGCTGCACCTCCTGGAGCTCAGCTTCAGACGCAGCCACTACCTGTCGGTGTTCGAGAGACAGAACATCTCCGCGCTGCTGCAGCTCTCTGAGACCCAGGTGAAGATCTGGTTCCAGAACAGACGCACCAAGAGGAAGAAGGAGCGGCAGCTGAAGGGTCCGGAGAACGAGGAGGAACACGGGTACATGAACAGTTTCCCCCCGCTCAGCTGTAACCAGATGTTTTACCCTCAGATCCACATGTTCTCTCCGCTGGGGCCTTTCCATCAGCAGCACTATTACGCATGACGCGCACAACTGGGCAAATGACGGACCAACGAGCATCAGAAAAAAGGACTTCCAGTAGAATATGGCACTATTTCCATGATTCATAAGAGCTGTAAAAGTGCCAAACATGAATTTATTAACGTAACGTATTTTTTATAATGTGCTATAACTTATTTTTTTAATAAACATTTTCTATAAAGTTCCAGACTTGTTAACAACTTTTTGAAACATTTTATTAACGTGAAATATTTTTTATAATGTAATTATGCTATAACTTATTTTTTTAATAAACATTTTCTATGAAGTTGTTCTCGTTTGTTCGTTTTTCTTCTTCAAATCTATTGACATAACATGCAGTTTAGTCTTTTAAAAATCTAATCAACTTGTTGAAAGATATACAATCATGTGCAAAAGTAAACAAAGACACATGTTGCCTCTCCATCACCACCACTATTACTATTATTACGCATGACCCGCAGACTGGGCACATCATGGACCAACGTGGAGCACCAAAAGGACTTCCAGTAGAATATGGCACTCTTTTCATGATTAATAAGAGGTGTAAGAGTGCCAAACATTTTCTATGAAGTTGTCCGTTATTTATTAAAGGTCCCATGTCACGGCCATTTCCACTGATCATAATTCCATTGTTGCGGTCTACTAGAATAGATTTATATTGTGCAATTTTAAAAACTCACATTGGTTTCTCATACAGCATCTCTGTATAGTATGTGTATTCACTCTCTGTCCTAAACGGCTTGTTGGAGCTCCTGCCCCCCCCCCCTCCCTGTGAGCCCAGTGTGCTCTGATTGGTCGGGACGTTGAGAGGCTCGTTGCTGCGAGGAGTGGACAGGTTTACGGGTCGGCGATACAGCGAGACACAGCGAAACTCATCCCGAGCACACACAAACACTCACAGCCGAGTGTGGCTTGATATGGAGTAAGAAAAATGTTTCTAACGCTGTGAGAATGGGTCTGCGGAGAGCATTTCTCCGCCATCCCAACTCGTCTATTACCAGCGTTCAGGGAGCTCTATGCAAGTCAATGGGGACTCCCTGTTAGTTAGCCAAGGGATCCTGGTGTGTGAGGTGCTCCAAGGATTGGTCCATTTGGGCCAATCCGGTGATTTGTTGTTGATCTGGGTGTTCACACGTCACAGAACCCAGGAAGCAAACAATGGAAAAAGAGAAATGTCCAACGAGGCGTTCTGGGGCAGCATAGACAGGTCTTCTCTGTGTTAGAGTTTTACTCGCTACAGGGTGTACTTTGAGGGTTTGTGACTCTGCAGACCGGTTACATGCAGAAACACCTTCATAACACAAGGGGACGGGTAATAACCAGAAAAGCATGACGTGGGACCTTTAAAGTCGAACATGCAGTTGAGTCAAATAAAACCAAACAACTTGTTGAAACATTTACAATCACATAAAGTACAGATGTTTTACAAAAACCCATCAAACCCAGTACAGGATTGATGTGGTCGACTTCATTTGACAGACACTATAATTAAAAGTAGTTACATCTATTTCATTGTGAGTTGGCATTTATTAGTATAGCAGCTTTTTGTGGAGTAAGCTCCCATTTAATGCTACGGATGATAGTGATGTTACAGACTGAAATATTTACCGTGATGTGAGGTGATCTTTCTATGTTCTGTGCGCACTCAAGTATTTCCTGTTCACCTGTAACCCTAAAACACCTGACCTCCAGGCTCAGAAACTGTGTATATGCTGCCCTCTTGTGGTCAAATGCTGCAACACCTTTTTACATACATTAGAAAACATACAATCACACATGGCTCCTGCAGTCATACTCTTGGTTTATTATTGTCTGTACACACATGTACAAGTCTATCAGGTAGATGTGGAGATACTGAAGTTCACAGGACAAGAAACAACATTTAAAAGCATCCATTTAATAGTTTTTGAGAACAGTTTGGATCCACAGTCTCACATAAAAACACATGAGACTGTTTGTAGCCTGTTTTCTAAAACTGCTTCTAATGCATTGAAATAAATCAGTCAAAAAGAGGCAGCTCTGGGTCAGGAAAGGGAGGACAATGTGGAGACTGTAGGAGCTGAAGGACTCCAGAAGGTGGCAGGTCAGTGTATGTTTTGGTCATTGGATTTTCTTTTCACAAATGGAAATTCAAAAACAAAAAACGACTGGATATTTGATTTTCGTTTTCAAATTGAAAAACCAAAATTGAAATACAAGGCGTTTTTCTTTATCACGGTCAAAAAGGGATTTACTAAACTTAAAAAACGGGATGATTTTCATTTTCTACTTCTCAAAACAAAAAATAAAATCACTAGAAAACAGAAACAAAAAAACCCCCCGTTTTTTCATATTCTGCTATCAATTTAAAAGATCATTTGAAAGTCAAAAAAATTCAAATTTGTGGTAAAACTGTGAAGTAACACTTTTGTTTGTGTGAAACCGCTCAATGAACTACATCTCCCGTCTCGCACCACACACCAAGACGGCCGTCACGTTGGCACATTTCACTTCTTTCTTTCAGAATGAGGCGGAAAGTATTAAAAGAGGTGAAAATCACTACAAGTCTGGGCATGTTGAGAGCTGTGCATACACACAAGGGGAGTTAGTCGGTTCCTAAGAGCCAGCATGCGGGACCGGGACTCTGGGATTTGTAGTCTTTCTAGTTGCGTATTTTTCATAGTCTTATATTTCAACAGTTTTATGACAAACTGTGACTTTTTTGACTTGGAAATTATTATTTAAGATTGACAAACATCATATGTGTAATTCGTGGCACAATTCAAACGGGATCGAAAGATAATCTTTCTCTCCCCATTGACTTCAATACATACTTTTTCCAAAATAAGGTCCCATGGGTCGGAAGTAGATGGGCGGGACTTCGCCTCTCTATAGGACGCTACTCAAGATGGCGCAGACAAATCAACTTCCGGTGATACCGAGACCGAGGAGCGAGGAAATGAAAAATAAGAGAAGTGAGAAGCATCCCCAGTCACTCGTCGATATCTTGCCAGGTATAAAAATGTTGGTGACATCAAGTAACAACTAAGGAATCATATAATTCATAAATTGTCAAAGTATTGATTTTATGTTGGGAGGAAATGATGATTAATCATCTGTCCACTAATGTGGACGTCATGCATCACTGGCTATATTTCAACTACAATTCATACTTTTACTGCTACTGTTGTTCTTGAAAATACTTCATCTGCAATATCTTTTTGGGCCGTAAATCAATATACTTATGTTATTATAATGTAATTATGTAATTACTGTAACGATGCTGCATGCACACGAAGAACCAAGTACATCTGCATGCAGTGTCTCGTGGCCTTGTGCCCTGGGTGCTTTGCCAATTACCATAGTAGATAGCATCCCCAATGAAGGATCTTGTTGTGTCACAGTTATCAGTTCTTAAAAGTTCATAGCTATAACAGAGACTGTAACGGAGAGTCTACATGCCAGCGGTGTGTGTAGGTTACTCTTTCCATGTGTTCTATACAGGAAAGTGAAATAGAGTATTCCTAAATGGTGTTTTGGATATGTATGCAGATTTTCTTTATATTTACATATATCATTTTAAGTTTGCACATCTTTATTTATCATTTTATCAATATTTGTGTTAAATACAAATGTCTTCAGTTCAAACATAAACGCATACTGTCCACATATTGTTGTTCATGCCCCCAGAGCAATAAAAACACTTGGTAAAATAAATCCTGACTGAGGTTGTGATTATTCGTGCATGAAAGGGTTAAGTTCCTTTACACACACACACACACACACACACACACACACACACACACACACACACACACACACACACACACACACACACACACACACACACACACACACACACACACACACACACACACACACACACACACACACACACACACACACACACACACACACACACACACACACACACACACACACACACACACACACACACACACACACACACACACACACACACACACACACACACACCTCGCTTTATACTCTTACATTAGACTCAAAACAAACCCACAGAAGAACAGAAGCTCAATGTTCCCTGTGTGACTTTAAGGTTTACAACGTGACGCAGGAGTTCCTTCCTGTTCCGGTCGGACCGGTCTGACATCAAACTGCTGCTGGAGAATAGTGATGGGAATTCTGGCTCTTCTTGGTGAGCCGGATCATTTGGCTCGGCTCTTCAGTTTACCACATATTATACCTTTTATAATTCAATCAAATGTAACCCTGTTTTGACTAATGATTTATATGTGTACACATATCACTTAAATTATTCAATACATCCTTTGTACTGAAGTATTCAAAAGTAAAAATTACATGTTTAATATCAATTATTTGCTGTGGCCAATTGTTTTCATTGCATTTACAGACCCTTGTATCTCTCTGATACCACCCAATGAATGCACAGACTTGCTTGTAGAACCACGCTACACAAAGCAGATAGCAACACCTATAAAAACTTAAGCATAGACATTTTAAAAAAGGGGCTACTGTATCGACATTTTAAAATTATATTTAAAGAAAAGGCCCTGACAAAACAGCAGGGCTCTATTTCAGTATTAACTATAGAAAAAAAGACAGCAACAGCTGACATCAAATCTTTGCTGAGCCCAAGGATAATCATAAATAAATAACATAGTGAAAATAAATATATTGCAATGCTCAAAACAGCAGCATCCAACCGTCTCTAATCCTTGGATATTACATGTCACTGCATGCATGCACGGAGCAGCTGTAGCGCGGAGATCATCATATCATTCTGTCTTGTATTACTTAACAAAAAATAAAAAAAAACAAAAAAAACGGCTCGTTCGCGGGCGCGAGCCGGCTCCCGTCGTTCGCGACCGACACATCACTACTGGAGAAACGGCTCACCAGCCTCAGGCTCCATTATTGATCTTAGCAAGAGATGCCTTTTTCAGATTCTACAAGTTCACCTTTTTCAGCTCTGGTTTCATCTGATTTTTCTTAATCCTACAAATAAATAAAATATATATAAAAACATGAAAATATCTTGTTTCAGAAAAATTATTTATATATTTATAATTAAAAAAAGCAAAAGACAGAGATTTTCACTTTTGTCCTTTTAGTTCTTTTATTAACAAGAAAAACCCCAACATTACAAAATATACAGACATGTGGCACTCGACCTGTTGGCTGTTCTTTTTTATGACTTTTCTTTTAATTTGTTTTGTTGCATTATTCAAACTTTCATTTATGCATTCAACACATTGAGACTTAGTTACAAATTAAAAACCTTTAGAATCAAATATCTCCAATGAAAGAAGCTCTGGTGCTTTCTCTCTAAAGACTCACTTTACAAGAGAAACAACGACACACAAATACATCAATATCCATATTCAACACATTTTTAAATCATGAACACACGTCTCTGTTAAACACATACAAGACTACAAATACAATTGAACAGAGTAAAAGGCAATCAGAGTATAAGACTATATGTTTTAAATGATTATATGATAATTGAACACGACACAGAACAACTCGTGAGAAGATGTTCAAGCCCCACCCATCATGTTTGATTGACAGCTGATCTCTGTGCAGTGAAGACATGAGCAATCAGCTCTGATGGACACACGGTGAGTTTAAGAAGTAGAAGAGTTCCTCAAATGACTTCAGGCTATTTCAGTTTACTAAACTCAGCTGTGGCTCCATTATCCCAAAGACAAACTCCAGCATGTAGCGGCTGAGTGAATGTGGTCTGCACTCTGTGGAGGAGAGTCATGGTTTCAGAGACGCTGTAGAAGGACAGAACACCTGCTCTGTGATCCAGGTACACTCCTACTCTGGAGGACGGAGGACCTGAGACGTGAGTGGTGATTCTGTTGTAATAAAATGAATAACTGTTTTGGTGACAATATAAGGACCAAGATTTGTCATTGTGTCCAAATAAACTTTCATTCCCTGCTCTGCTGATATTCTTGTATGCGACTGCTACAAGAACTCTTCCCCCTCTCCGCTCCACCTCCCAGTAACAACGTCCAGTCAGACTCTCTCTACTCAGGACCTGACGATAAGCTCCAGTGAATCTGTCTGGGTGACGAGAATAAGACTGTTGTTGTTTCACGAGTGTTGCTTTTCTGCTCCCCTCAGATAATAACAGCCGTGTGTGTGCTGTGTTTGGATCCAGAGTGATCTCCTGTGAATATTGTAAGAACCCAGCTCTGGTGGTGGGCTCTGCTGCTGACAGTAAAACCTCCACTTCAGTCGGTGAGACGTTTGTCCATTCCTCTCTCAGGACGTCCTGTAGTTTGTCTCTGACTGCTGACAGGGCCTCCGTCACGTCCTCAAAGTAGCTCAGAGGACGGATGTTGATGCTGGAGGAGTGTGTAGGTTCACTGAGGGCTGACAGTGAGGGGTAGCTGAGCAGAAACTGGTTGTGATCCTCTGTGTGAGACAGCAGCTTCAGCTCAGCGTCTCTCCTCTTCAGCTCAGAGATCTCCTGCTCCAGCTTCTCCTGAAGCTCTTTGACTCGACTCACTTCTCTCTTCTGCTGGGATCTGACCTGCTGCTTCACATCAGAGCTTCTCTTCTCCATGAGACGGATCAGCTCAGTGAACATCTTCTCACTGTCCTCCACTGCTTTATCAGCAGAGCCATTGACGGCCTCCACCTCCTGCTGAAGCAGCTTCACCTCCTTCTCTCCGTCCTGGATTCTCTGCTGGATGTTTAGTCGACTCCCCTCCAGCTCTCTCTGCCTCTCAGTCCTCTCTGCTGCCGCTGACACCGTGTCGTGGCCTTTGTGTTCGTCCACAGTGCAGATATAACAGATACACTGCTGATCAGTGCGGCAGAACAGCTTCATCACCTCGTGGTGACGAGAGCAGATGTTCTCCTGGAGCTTCTTGGAGGGCTCCACCAGCTTGTGTTTCTCAAAGGCAGGTGATTCATAATGAGGCTGGAGGTGTTGGTCACAGTAAGATATAAGACACATAAGACAGGACTTACAGGCTCTCAGTTTCCTCCCAGTGCAGACATCACAGGCCACATCTTCAGCTCCAGCATAGCAGAGATCAGCAGGAGCAGGTGGGGGTCCAGTCTTCTTCAGCTCCTCCACTAAAGCTGCTAACATGGTGTTTTTCAGCAGGACAGGCCTCGGTGTGAAGCTCTGCCTACACTGAGGGCAGCTGTGGAGCTTCTTCTCATCCTCTCCGTCCCAGAAGCCTTTAATACACTTCATGCAGTAGCTGTGTCCACAGGTAGTGCTCACGGGATCCTTCAGTAGATCCAGACAGATGGAACAAGATAAGATTTCCCGCTCCAGCTGAACTCCTTTCTGCGCCATTTCACCTCTCAGTAGCAGCGAGTGTGAGTTTCACTTCCTGAGAGCTGGAACTAGTGTGACAGGTTATCTGAACAGCATGTGTGTGCGCAGTGAATGTGGCCTATCAGCTCTTGTGCTTTACCCACATGTTGGTTACACCCCTCCTCCTCAGTGTGGACCTGAAGGGGAGGAGCCAGGAAACACAGAGTGGAGCTGGCTGTGTCTGAGAGCAGGAAGGAGAGGGAGGGCTTATCAAACTCTGAGTCATTCAGGAGGAGGAGCAGACACTCTGAACTGTCTCCTCATTTACAAACGGAGCCTCGCTCACAACCTGCTCTACATTTGACATTTAGTAAAAGTACAAAAGCATTGGTATCAAAATATACTTAAAGTACCAAAAGTAAAAGTACTCCTTATGCATTATGGCCCTTTTCAGAATCGTATATATATATTGAGTTACTGGGTTACTATAATGATTATTGATGTGTTTTATCACAGTTAGTAAATGTAGAGATCATTTGAATAACTTGATGTCCTGCTGCTGGATATCTTATCCTATAAATATCTGTCAAAGTGTATTTAATCATTGATTTATATTTTTGAATTATCTACTAATCTATATCTAACTCGAATTGGCATCAAGAAAATTGTCAAAGTAGCAAAAGTAAAAGTACTTACTGTGCGTAATGTCTCATTTTAGAATAATATATATTGAATTACTGGATTATTTCATTTTTTATACATTCTTGTGTTTTTTTCCATCCCTAGGGGAAATGGAGACAGTAACACACAACAACCAATAACATTGAGAGAGTCAGGGTGAAAGTGAACACAAGTTTATTTATTTACATCAAAGAAAATGCCAACAAATGTTCTTTAAGTGAGGAGACAAAGAAGATTGTGCCAAATTAAATACATGAATATAAAAAAATACAATGAAGCTACTGTGAAATTCGCTCCGTGTTCATGTCGGGTGACTTTTTGGACAAACCGGCTACCGTACCAGATGTTACGTTGCGTTCGTTCTTTTTTTATTTAATTGTATTATTATTTATCAAATCAATCTGAAAAGGGCACATCAAATTAGTGTTTATTAAATTAATTAAACCTCAGGGCATTATGAAATTATTAAACCAGATACAAAACTAATTTAAAAAGTGACTCAGGCATCCGGACCGGAAGTAGTACCCCGGGTCGGGAGCAAATTATTTTTGTTGTCCTTATTTTTAAATGTAGAAATATGTTAAAGATTTTATAATAATGTGTGTTCTGTTTTATTCTCAAATGTTATGTATTTATTTATTCATTCATACATTTATTTATGCATTTATTTATTTATACTTATGTCATGTTCCGTCCTCCATAGTATTTGACTGAATAAGGATGTGGATAGCAGGACTGATCACTTCTATTAACTTCAACAGCTTCTTTTGCATCTATTGTTTAAACCTTTAATTTATATTCACTTACCACAAATACAAAAGAGGCAGCACTTGACAATGACACCACTCAGCTCAATGTCATGTCGCAATAAAAAGTACAATAGATACAAAAAATGAAGGCATAAACAATCTGGGTCTGCAATATATTTATTATATCCGCACAGAGTTCAGGTATTGTGTGTGATGAGGCACTGCTCAGTAAATATAGACATTGTTTAACATATTCTTTTACGTTATTACCTCAAAATGACTTTCACAGCATCACATCCTCGGTCCTCCAAGTGCATTTAGAGAAATGAGATGTCCTTCAACATGGCTGAAATCCATTTCCGGGTCACTACCGGAGGAGCGAGGAGTCGAGGAGTCGAGGAGTCGAGGAGTCGAGGAGGGGAAATGAGAGGAATGAGAAAGGCCCTATAGGAGTAACGTGCTGCAGCTTCAAAAACGATGAAACATATGAACAGCAATGTGCCCAAACACATGCAGATGGAGAGAAATCTACACCAACCTGACGAGACATGAGCAGGGTTTACTAAAAGAGCTACATTAGCTACAAATAACGTAACATCTGAATTCATCTGATTTTTCTTAATCCTACTAATAAATCAAATATATATAAAAACATGAAAATATCTTGTTTCAGAAAAATAATTTATATATTATGTTGTGTTCGGGTCTCCCGTGACCCGTTTCAAGTTTAATTTTTTAATAACTACGCTCTAGTTTTTTGTATCTGAACGAGGCTTCATGATATCCTCCACAACAGATATATAAACACTACAAAACTGATTTGGACAATTTTAGCCAAGTCTGAAGGTCTCTATAAAAAAAAGTGTATAATTTGGTGTTGGGGTCTGGGGAGACCCAGCAGAATTGTTGTGGGTCACTCGGGGTCAAATTTGGTCCAATCAAAATTCATCTTTGACTTTAGACACCCCTCCCCCACACCCTTCATCAGTGGTGTAGTGGGCGTTGGACGCGGGGGTACCCGTACCCCCACTTATTTGAAGCATGCTCTTTTTTTTTTTAACAGTCTAATAAATATAAAATCATTGCCAGTGTTATCAGTTGCAAGTGTGTATTTGTTGTAATAATGACGAAAACATAATAGGCAGATTTCACAGTAATTATAATAAAAACATAGCTCAAGCATTTATGCAACTTGATTTGAAGCGTGTGTGTGTGAGGGGCAGCACCGTGTGTGTAGGGTGACCAGGTGTCCCGCTTTTTGCGGGACTGCACACACAGCATTTTTATTATTTGTCCCGCGTCCCACAAATTGAGACTATGTCCCGCATTTGAGTGACAGTTGCGCAGAAAGGCCGGATCGGTTCGCTGACTGCCGGCACCGCCCTTTATTATTTTGTTTAAACGGCATCATGTTGAGCTGACAGGCGACACAGAGGTCCACAGTGTACCCCCCCCCCCCCCCCCCCCCCCCCCCCCCCCCCCCGTTGACAGTTCACGAGCGCGTCCATAGTGTCCACCCAGTAAAAAAATCCCCACTACATAGGGTGACCAGATGTCCCGCTTTGCGCGGGACTGCACAGCATTTTCACGACTTTTGGTGCGTCCCGCAAATTGAGACGATGTCCCGCATATTTCATTTTGATTGGCCAAAACGCTTTTCTGCGGAGAAAGGCCGGCTCGGTTCGCTGACGGCCGGCACCGCCCATTATTATATGTTTTAAACGGCATTATGTAAGTTGCGCTGACAGGCGACAGAGGTCCAAAGTGTACCCAACCCCCCCCCTCCCCCCCGTTGACAGTTCATGCGTCAACATTACATTTACATGTCCCACATTGTCCCACACAAACATACTCTCTGTCCCACTTGTGGCTTTCTGGCACCTGGTCACCCTACCACTACACCACTGCCCTTCATCCACTGTAACAATAATTGTTCGCATCATGCACCTGCTCTCCCCTCCCTCTGCCCCCCTCCCCCCACGGGAACTCAACCTTTCTCAAAGAAAACGTACACTAACACTTGAACCTGAACTCACACATACACGTGTGCAATATGTGGTGTAATGTGTTTTGGGCCATACCATTACATTCAGGGACGTGCACAGGTACGGGCTAATGTTGCCCAGGCAACAGCCCGTTTGCCATTTGTGTCTGACCTGCCCCTCTGGAGAGAGCGAGAGTTTTTTTTGTTTTCTATTGTGGCCGAATCAACATGATAAGACCAACTTCAACAACACCTGGACAAAAACAACCTTCATGAACCCTTCCAATCGGGTTTCCGCTCAAAGCACAGCACCGAAACAGCGCTGGTAAAAATCACCAATGACCTCCTCCGTGCAGCTGACTCTGGACTGCTCACCATCCTAATCCTCCTTGACCTCACAGCTGCCTTTGACACCATCTCGCACCCACTGCTTATCAAACGCTTGGCAGACATTGGGATCACTGGTACTGCACTCTCATGGTTTTCATCCTACCTCATAGACAGAAAACAATATGTCCGTCTCAGCACCCACCGGTCAAGCTGCTCTACTGTCTCACATGGTGTTCCTCAGGGGTCAGTATTGGGTCCACTCCTGTTTATCATCTACCTACTCCCCCTTGGCACTATCCTCCGTCATCACAATGTCCATTTCCACTGTTACGCCGATGATACACAGGTCTACATTTCCAGCAAACCCAACACTGCCCTCCCCCCAACCTCTCTCACCAACTGCCTCCAGGACATCAGGAACTGGATGAGCAGGAACTTCCTAAAGCTCAACGGCAGCAAAACCGAAGCCCTGCTGGTTGGCACCAAAACCACCCTCTCCAAAACCTCATCCTCCCCTGCCTCCAACCTCATCATTGATGGCTACTCCATCCCCTTCTCTGGCCAAGTTAAGAGCCTTGGTGTCATCCTGGACAGCTCCCTCTCATTTTCACCTCACATAAATAACATCACCCGGACTGCTGGTCAATGCCTTTGTCACCTCCCGCATCGACTACTGTAACGCCATCCTCTCAGGCATCCCCACCAAGCTCATCAACAAACTACAAATCATACAGAACTCTGCAGCCCGGATCATCACCGGCACCAAGGCCTCAGAACACATCACCCCCATCCTCATCCAACTCCACTGGCTCCCCGTTCAATCACGCATCAACTTCAAAAACCTACTGCTCACTTACAAAGCCCTACATAACCTGGCCCCCCCCCTATCTGGCTGACCTTCTTCAGGAGTACACCCCGTCTCGCTCCCTCCGCTCCTCCTCTGCTGGTCTGCTAACCGTCCCCACCCCACGCCTCGTCACCATGGGTGCTCGGGCTTTTAGCTGCACTGCTCCCAGACTCTGGAACTCCCTCCCCCCGCACATCCGACAGTCAGACACAATCACCATATTCAAATCCCAATTAAAAACCCACCTGTTCAAATCTGCCTACTCACTGTAGTCCTCCCTATTATATGTTTAATTTGTGTCCACTTGACTGTCTCCTCCATGATTTCCTGTTTGTGTTTTTATCATGTTTTGCTGCCTATTAGCGTTTTATTTATTTATTTTTTTAACAAATTGTACGGTGTCCTTGGGTGTCATGAAAGGCGCCTAAAAATAAAATGTATTATTATTATTATTATTATTATAAGCCCACAATTAGTATTGTAGCGTCTCGCTGCGGGAAGCACACCTTGTCAGCGCTGTCATCTGCCCCCAGTCACGTGACTTTGTTTACAATCTGACAGCTGGACAGTTCATACTGATATACACCTAAATACACTTGTTATTGTGCTTCTGTCTTTCTGTGTCTTTTACTCTGCTCCGTAAACTCCCTCAATGGGGCCGCTCGCTTTCTTTTCTTGATAACCCTCTCACAGGAGAACACTTCAGTGTCCCGCTTCATTGTAGGATTTCTGCCATGTCTCTACTTTAGTTTGACCATCTCGGCGCCAGGGTATGGCTGGGGTAGGCTACAGCCATACCAAGAAATGGCTTAGCCCCACCATGAAAAATGATGTTAAAGTAAGCAAAATAAAGTCCGCCAACTCGCGCGGAGTAAATTGCACAGACAGCAGTTAGTAAGATTGATTTCAGTAGCCACTTGTCTGGAAATACCGAAGACTAGAAACGGTTTTGAAAACTTTTGTCACGTAGTGATCGTCTTCCCAATAAAACATCTTTGATAATGTCTTCTGGCCAATCAGAATCAAGATAACGGCGTGGTGTTGTTGCAGGAAGTCCCGACGGAGAATACTTTTGCTGTAGTACATCTCTATACATCGATACAACATTACGTGTTGATAGAAATCAACACGTAATGAAATAAGACCCCACGGTTTGATGATTGATAGGTGTGTGGGCTGTCTTTCATTTTGACACACAGAACAATGGGGGCTATCCACCCTTATCCACAATGTAAAGTAATTCACACAGCCTCTTCCCTCTTCTCTCTGTGAGGAGCAGCAGGTTCAGCTTTCAGAACAAAGTCACACAAAACTAAAATGGCATTCATTTTTTTAAATGTGTAGTAATAGATTTATTTATTTTTCTTCTCAAGAGAGTACCAGAATGTGTATTTTATGTTAGTATTTCAAAAAATCTCCTGTGGGAGAATCCCCCCAGACCCCCCTGCAGGGGTTGGGTTTTCAGCATGTCAACTCTTTCACCTGTGGGGAAATTGCAGGAATGGCTCCAGGTCGCCCTTTTTATTTACTACAAGACAAATGTGCCTTTTTATAATTTCATACAGTTCAATTTGGATTGAGACAGGGAAATCATCTAAACCTCACGCGTGGCGTTTCACTGTCAAGGGGGGCGATATAGCGTGTATGTAATTACATTGCAAATACTGACTTGAGTCCCACCACTGTATGGGTTAGCCCTACCATAGATTACCCAACAAAAATACTCTGGAGCCGCCACTGCTGTTATTAAGTTATGGAATACTAAATAAATAAGTAATTAGATACCTTACCGTTACTGCGCTCATAAAGAATGATAAGAATAAGAATAATGCGTATTGAACTGGTTTAATTAATTAGTGATTTTATTTAAGGTAATTAGTTAGAAGCCCTATTTTATCAGTAGCCTATGTCTGCACAGTTACAATGGTCAAACTACATTAAAACAGGATTGTCCCAATTTTTTCTTTAATATTTACTAACATTAGATATTTTAATGAGATATGGACCGCAAAACAAAAAATGTGCCTGAATAACGAATTTAGCAGTGGACATAAAAGTCAACTGAGTGTCACTTGCAATGACAGTGTTGTGTTTTTATTTTATGAACCTTTTACATAAAAAACAAGTTCGAATTTTCAAAAGGTCTTATGGTTTTTTTCGGGGGGGGGGGCCTTTTTCCAGTTTAGAGCAATAGCCCCTCCAAATGTCTGTGCACGTCCCTGATTAAATTACAACAGGATTGTACGGTTATGAATGCATAATAAGTTAGTTATGATGTAGTTAAAACAATATTGGATGATAGTCATTTATGTTTTGTGTTTTGGACTGAGATAAATCATGGGTCAAAATGTACCCCGAACACCATGAACGGTAACAGCTTTCGAACACAACACAAGGGTTAGAGAAAGCATGAGACTGAGATTTTCACTTTTGTCCTCTTAGTTCTTTTATTAACAAGATTAAAAAATATACAGACGTGTAAATGTGGCACTCGACCTGTTTTGTTTTGTTGCATTATTCAAACTTTCATTTATGCATTCAACACATTGAGACTTAGTTACAAATTAAAAACCTTTAGAATCAAATATCTCCAATGAAAGAAGCTCTGGTTCTTTCTCTCTAAAGACTCACTTTACAAGAGAAACAACGACACACAAATACATCAATATCCATATTCAACACATTTTTAAATCTCTGTTAAACACATACAAGACTACAAATACAATTGAACAGAGTAAAAGGCAATCAGAGTATAAGACTATATGTTTTAAATGATTATGTGATCATTGAACACGACACAGAACAACTCGTGAGAAGATGTTAAAGCACATCCCATCATGTTTGATTGACAGCTGATCTCTGCGCAGTGAAGACATGAGCAATCAGCTCTCAGCAACAATGATGGACACACGGTGAGTTTAAAGGCCCTGACACACCAGGCCGTATTCAGCCGTCTTCGGTTGTCTGGCGACAACGCGTTCCTTGTCGCCCAAAGTCAATTTGGTGTGTCCCGAACCCTCGGCCGTGACAAGCCTTATTTGGCCTTTCGACAAATGGCCGATTCAACATGTTGAATCGGCCATTTGTCTGACACAAGCTATCGGGCCAAGAAACCACTCTGATCAGCTGTTCAGCTAGCAAATGAGAAGCGAAACGGAAGTGAGGGACGTAAACAAACGATTTAAGGCACAGGACAGCAGCTAAACCCCAGCAGGTGATACTTAAAGACATCAAACATAGCCCTTAAGTGTCCTCTCTTACCTCCCACACATAGCAGGGACATCTCTGATATCGGCGGGAGCGTCCCCGGCTGTCCTCTGCTGAGAGCTCCGTGATTTGTTTGGTCAAGTCCGGTTTTTCATCTCATGGGTTTATTTGTCAGTATAAAGTTGCAGGATTAGTCTCAAGTACCTCAACATTGTCCTTAAGTACAGTGTCTAAGTAAATGAGATAGTGTCTACTGCTGTTCATTTACCTATGGTGAGTCGCCTCGGATAAAAGCATCACATGGAAATGTAAATTTAGCAAGAAGTGGCTATTATGACATTACATACATTACTACATTGCTGACTCAATAAACGACACACCCGCCAGAACACTGCGATCATCAGATGCAGGTCTATTAACTGTGATTTTATAGTATGTCTGCACTTTATGTGCTCATTTCATCATTCATGTATTTTTATATTCTAAAACAGGGGTTCCCAACCCCCGGTCCGCGGACCGGTACCGGGCCGCGGAGGTGTTACTGCCGGGCCACGAAATAGCTGTGAGTTTATCGTAATATTTGCAGAATTATAAATATATAAAAATATTTTATCATAATATTTTTTTCAAAAAGTGTTTAATTTTCGCACCTATGCCACCAGTCATATTATTTCATCCAGTAGCTAGTTAATCTTTCACCAGAAAACCGTTGAAAATGGCTTTTATGATGTTCCGAGGGATTCGGCGGCTCAGCCTAAGGTCTCAGCCAACCTGGTCTCACCAGAATGCGTGACTCCACCACGACTCCTTAACACTGCATTGCGTGGTGGAGTCACGAACTTTGTTACATTTACGTGTCTGCACCACGCAAACAACGCCAATGTAAAGTGAATGAGGCTCCTTTGTCGTGGTGCACACACGCATTTGTACAACGTCCAGCAGTGAGCTTTTATTCTATAAAACGTTTTTAAAATCTACTTTATAGCTTGTAGTAACTCACAGGAGGCTTCTTTTATTTTATTTGTATTCATAATAATTTTTATTTTTCGTCAGAATGTATTATGGTGCATTATTCACCAATGTTTGTTCTCAAAAAACAATGTATTGTAAGTAATACAACTGTGATTTTTATTAAATTAGTTCGTTTTTAAGGAAGGCCAGAGCTTCAGCTGTGTCAAAGAGATTGTTCCCTTTAGTTAACGTTATTTAAAAGATAATTATATTCCTATTTGATTAAGTACCCTTTATTGTATTACGGACCCAAAGAGCTGAGCGTCCATTCCCATTGGATAACAGAGCATTTTACACCCGGAAGTAAGTATTCTCCTTACTGTCCATTGATTTTATTTACAGTGATATCTGCACTACTCATCAACTCAAAAACACCAGATTATCCTTGTTAATTACACAACATTGATTGGTTTAAATTGTGTACAATGCTTTTGTATTTTCCCCTTTCGATTCGGAGAAACAAATATGTTTTCGGAGTGTGTGGATGGTAGAAGACACTACACTACCCAGAATCCTCAGCTGACCTCCAACTGCATTCCAATGAAAAAAACGTTTCGTCAAAGATCAAATCATACTTTATTCAGCAGTGCTTGCTTTACTCTTTGAAAGTCATCACATGAATGCATTGTAATGAATGGTTTGGCTGCATTAAACATTACACATCTGTCGTAGTTCTTTATTTATCTACAGAGATCGGGCCTCAGAATGGACCGGAAACTATTCTTTTACCGTTCTATTTTAATTTCACAATAAAGTTAGTAGTAATAATTTGTTTTGATATTATTGTTTTTTATTAACTACTAGACCGCTGGGTCATGTTAAGACCATCTTTTCTGTGTTGCTGTGGGTTTTTTACATCGCTTTTGTGTTACAAATATCAAAACAATAACAGAATATATCCGTCGTAAACTAAACCAGAAACAGCAGTATATTTTATTTTGTTAACACTGTAAACTTGACAGCTTTTTAACCCGCACCTCCTACTGGTTAAAGCACGTTATTACACGTTTAGAGTAATTGCAATGCAGGTAGATTGGGTTGCTTTTTATTGACTGTTTTAAAATGCCTTTTTCTTAATGTCTTTCATTTTTGTAAAGCACTTTTGAATGTGTTATATTTGATGAAAACATTTCAATATTAAGAGTACATACTCTTAATATAGTGGGAAAGTGGAAGGTCAATGATATAAATAATATAGAATAGAAAATATCAAGAAGATACTGTAAGTGATCTCTACAATAAAACAGTTTAGTGCCTGATAGGAGGATGTGCAAAACAGACAAACTTATAAGGCTTTATTTAAACATTAAAGAATACTTTAGGTTAAGGTCGTCTTTTAAATAAGAAAAAAGCTTTGGGGGTATCTACAGATATTAAGCCTGACAAAGTACTTAACGTCTAATATATTGCATGGTTTGTTTTGGAACTTGACAATCAACTTTCCTTCAATGTTAACTATGTTGAAGCACTTATTTTAACTGATATTATACATATTAATTATACTCTTATAAGATGTATGTAGATAGTATAAGAAATGTGCAGAATATGTTTAATGGTGGAGGTACACAGATATCGATAGATGTCTTGTGATGCACTGTTGATGAACCTGTGACCCAAGTGTTCATTCATTGCATAACTACACCGTAGTTGTGTATATGATATGTCAATAAACCTTAGAAAATCTTGAAATCTTGAAAGGGATGTGCAAAATAGCCATTATATACAGTTTTTAATGAACTATTAGTAGAGAATAACGAGTAATGAATATGCTTTAGGGATCTGCAGATACATATTTAGTCTTCTCAAGCACCCACTACCAAATATCTCGCCTGATTGTTGGCTGAATTCACTGAATTTTACTCCGGTGTAACTAAAGTCTGATTTAAGGGTTGTTTATATTTCACATCATTAATCCAAATCTGTAAAGTAACTAAAATAAATGTAGTGGAGTAAAAATACCAGGTTAACCTTAAAGAAAGCCCTCAGGATTATAAAAGACCCCCATCACCCCACAAACTGTTCTGTCTGCTGCCGTCTGGCAGGCGGTACCGCAGCATCCGGACTAAAACCACCAGACTCAGGGACAGTTTCATCCCACAGGCCATAAGACTATTAAACACCTGAACTTAGAAACAACATCCATAACATTCATCTGGCTGCTACTTAGAAATTATTTATCTAATATATCATATTCCAATCACTTGTATATAGACTCTTATTGCACTATTTCACTTTTTACTATTTTACTATTTTTCTTTTTGTATTTACTTGCACTATTTGTTCTGTGTAGCCTATCTGTTTTATTGTGTTGCACTGTTGGAGGAGCCTGTGACCTAAGGGGGGGGTAGGACACGTTCTAAGCACATGGTGTAGTCCTATAGCTGAGGATTCTGGGTAGTGTAGTGCCTTCTGCCATCCACACACTACGAACAAATATTTGTTTCTCCGAATCGAAAGGGGAAAATACAAAAGCATTGCACACAATTTAAACCAATCAATGTAATTAACAAGGATAATCTGGTGTTTTTGAGTTGATGAGTAGTGCAGATATCACTGTAAATAAAATCAATGGACAGTAAGGAGAATACTTACTTCCGGGTGTAAAATGCTCTGTTATCCAATGGGAATGGACGCTCAGCTCTTTGGGTCCGTAATACAATAAAGGGGACTTAATCAAATAGGAATATAATTATCTTTTAAATAACGTTAACTAAAGGGAACAATCTCTTTGACACAGCTGAAGCTCTGGCCTTCCTTAAAAACGAACTAATTTAATAAAAATCACAGTTGTATTACTTACAATACATTGTTTTTTGAGAACAAACATTGGTGAATAATGCACCATAATACATTCTGACGAAAAATAAAAATGATTATGAATACAAATAAAATAAAAGAAGCCTCCTGTGAGTTACTACAAGCTATAAAGTAGATTTTAAAAACGTTTTATAGAATAAAAGCTCACTGCTGGACGTTGTACAAATGCGTGTGTGCACCACGACAAAGGAGCCTCATTCACTTTACATTGGGGTTGTTTGCGTGGTGCAGACACGTAAATGTAGCAAAGTTCGTGACTCCACCACGCAATGCAGTGTTAAGGAGTCGTGGTGGAGTCACGCATTCTGGTGAGACCAGGTTGGTCTCAGCCTCTTGTGCGCACGAGCATGTTACCGGTGCGCCAAGTAGGAAGAGGAGCGCACAGGAGACAACCGTTTGATTGCAGACTGTTATGTTTATGTGGGGGAATGGTGGTGCATACATTATTTGAGATAGATTTCAAACTCGGACTTCATTTTAAGGACATGTCGGCTAGGGGTGTAGAGCTATTTGTTTAAGCACCGGATTGGCAAAACAGGAGAGTAAACCAGTCTGCCTTGATCTATGAATTAATGTCCGGGACTCTCACGGTATCTGCTGCCCACAGCTGTTTTATAGAAGGAAACCCTCCTTCACTTCATTTTTACGCACCGCCTTCGCTGTGTTTAACTTAATCAGAACAGTTTAAGAGTGACTGCAGGCTGCTACGTGTTAACCACACACACATCTACACACATCGAACTGCCCGATTACTCCCCCTTTTATTAGTTTTATGAAGGAGATGTCCAGTCAGTCACCAAGGCGCATGATGTGTGTGTGTATGTGCTCTGCTCAGCTCAGCTCTGTGTGTTCGGTGTGTTTGTGTCTGTCCGACACCGGCATATATGCGGCTGTTCCCAAAATAAATTAGTTTAATCTTAATCTCGATGTAGTGCTAAATGCTGTCGGGAGTGCACCGGAACGAACGACACTATCATAATATCTTCTGAAAACAAATGCCAGTGTCACACACACACACACACACACACACACACACACACACACACACACAACACACACACACACACACACACACACACACACACACACACACACACACACACACACACACACACACACACACACACACACACAGGAGACCGGACACCTCCTTCATAATGCGCCTTCTCCTCGTTTTCCCAGCATTCACTGATTATCCGTAAATCATACAAACAAAACCAAAACGTTGATTTATCTGTTTTCCCGTTTTGGTTTAAAAACTGAATAACGTCGTTTTTTTTTGGTTTTCCGAAAAACCAAAAAACAACACCGGTTCTTTTTTAAACTTTGTTAATATGTTTTGGATGCATATTGTTCTAGTATTTGTTCAGGCTGTTACATACAATTAGCCTCTGTTGCTACCTGCTGGTGGTGAGTAAATATTAAAATCAGTTCAAATTGACAACCGGTCCGCGATTTTTTTTTAATGTATCTACCGGTCCTTGGCACAATAAAGGTTGGGAACCCCTGTTCTAAAACATGTTTTCGATGGACGAGAGTGAAAATGGAACGCACACGCTATTTGTTGTTTGTTTATATCAGTCTGTTCTTCTTCTCTGTCTTCCGGTTGTTGCCTATTTTGAATGACGAATACACACTACCGCCGCCTGCTGGTAAGGAGAGTTATTGCCACTCACGCATGCGCAGTTCGTACGTGCTCGGCTGAAGTCTTTGCGGTCTGTTCCAGTGCGACACACGGCCAAGACGCAGGAGAACTCGTCGATGGAACTGTCGGTGTCGGCGAGTTCTCTGGTGACTGCCTGGTGTGTCAGGGCCTTAAGAAGTAGAAGAGTTCCTCCAATGACTTCAGGCTATTTCAGTTTACAAAACTCAGCAGTGTCTCCATAATCACAAACCCAAACTCCAGCATGTAGCGGCTGAGTGAATGTGGTCTGCACTCTGTGGAGGAGAGTCATGGTTTCAGAGACGCTGTAGAAGGACAGAACACCTGCTCTGTGATCCAGGTACACTCCTACTCTGGAGGACAGAGGACCTGAGACAGGAGTGTCAATACTGTCTTATCACCAACAAACCGCCTGTCTGATGGTCCTCTATTCCGCTACGAGTCACCAAGTCATCCACAACGTGATTAAATGTTGTGGTTCAATTAAAAACAGATAAAGAAAAGAGAATGAAGCTACTGTGAAATTCGCTCCGTGTTCATGTCGGGTGACTTTTGGGACAAACCGGCTACCGTACCGAAAGTTACGTTTCGTTCGTTTTTTCGTTTTGTTCAATTTTATTATTATTTATCAAATAAATCCTAAAAACGGAGGAGCGATAATCGCATTTACATTTACTGACTAACATTTGTATCATCTGTTGTAGACCCAAGGAAATAAAATAAAATAAGAACTCATTCTCAAAAACGATAAATGCCATTCTTACAGTCAAATGTATACACGAACAATAGTTTGATTAATATTGTTGAGAGAATAAAAAGAGATATGTTATCTATCAAAACCCAGTTAAATTAACATTCATTGGATTGACCACTTTGTTGTTCAGATATATCACATATTTGTAACTGAATGATGCATTCATTGAAACAAAACACGGTATAAACTGAGGAGTGAGTCCCGTGAGTTTCATGTGTTGTCTTCACTCCGCTGGGAAACTGCTCTCATGTCAAGAAGCATCAGATCAGTGCATGCGCTGCATCGTCCAATCAGTGAGCGATACACAGTAAGGGGGCGGGGGCGAGGATCTGAGGATTTCACCGGAGGATGGTCTGGTGGTTCCTCGGTTATCGATCCTGGGTCCTCCGGCACAAATAATGGCAATAGAGAGGCGAAGTCCCTCCCTTTCCTCCATGGGACCTTATTTCGGAAAAAGTATGTATTGAAGTCAATGGCGAGAGAAAGATTATCTTTCGATCCCGTTTGAATTGTGCCACGAATTACACATATGATGTTTGTCAATTTAAAAGATAATTTAAAAGTCAAAAAAATAAAAATGTGTGGTAAAACTGTGAAGTAACACTTTTGTTTGTGTGAAACCGCTCAATGAACTACATCTCCCGTCTCGCACCACACACCAAGACGGCCGTCACGTTGGCACATTTCACTTCTTTCTTTCAGAATGAGGCGGAAAGTATTAAAAGAGGTGAAAATCACTCCAAGTCTGGGCATGTTGAGAGCTGTACATACACACAAGGGGAGTTAGTCGGTTCCTAAGAGCCAGCATGCGGGACCGGGACTCTGGGATTTGTAGTCTTTCTAGTTGCGTATTTTTCATAGTCTTATATTTCAAAAGTTTTACGACAAACTGTGACTTTTTTGACATGGAAATTATTATTTAAGATTGACAAACATCATATGTGTAATTCATGGCACAATTCAAACGGGATCGAGAGATAATCTTTCTCTCCCCATTGACTTCAATACATACTTTTTCCGAAATAAGGTCCCATGGAGCGGAAGTAGATGGGCGGGACTTCGCCTCTCTATAGGACGCTACTCAAGATGGCGCAGACAAATCAACTTCCGGTGATACCGAGACCGAGGAGCGAGGAAATGAAAAATAAGAGAAGTGAGAAGCAGCCCCAGTCACTCGTCGATATCTTGCCAGGTATAAAAATGTTGGTGACATCAAGTAACAACTAAGGAATCATATAATTCATAAATTGTCAAAGTATTGATTTTATGTTGGGAGGAAATGATGATTAATCATCTGTCCACTAATGTGGACGTCATGCATCACTGGCTATATTTCAACTACAATTCATACTTTTACTGCTACTGTTGTTCTTGAAAATACTTCATCTGCAATATCTTTTTGGGCCGTAAATCAATATACTTATGTTATTATAATGTAATTATGTAATTACTGTAACGATGCTGCATGCACACGAAGAACCAAGTACATCTGCATGCAGTGTCTCGTGGCCTTGTGCCCTGGGTGCTTTGCCAATTACCATAGATAGCATCCTCAATGAAGGATCTTGTTGTGTCACAGTTATCAGTTCTTAAAAGTTCATAGCTATAACAGAGACTGTAACGGAGAGTCTACATGCCAGCGGTGTGTGTAGGTTACTCTTTCCATGTGTTCTATACAGGAAAGTGAAATAGAGTATTCCTAAATGGTGTTTTGGATATGTATGCAGATTTTCTTTATATTTACATATATCATTTTAAGTTTGCACATCTTTATTCATCATTTTATCAATATTTGTGTTAAATACAAATGTCTTCAGTTCAAACATAAATGCATACTGTCCACATATTGTTGTTCATGCCCCCAGAGCAATAAAAACACTTGGTAAAAAAAATCCTGACTGAGGTTGTGATTATTCGTGCATGAAAGGGTTAAGTTCCTTAACACACACACACACACACACGCGCACACACACACACACACACACACACACACACACACACACACACACACACACACACACACACACACACACACACACACACACACACACACCACACACACACACACACACACACACACACACACACACACACACACACACACACACACACACCCTCGCTTTATACTCTTACATTAGACTCAAAACAAACCCACAGAAGAACAGAAACTCAATGTTCCCTGTGTGACTTTAAGGTCTACAACGTGACGCAGGAGTTCCTTCCTGTTCCGGTCGGACCGGTCTGACATCAAACTGCTGCTGGAGAATAGTGATGGGAATTCTGGCTCTTCTTGGTGAACGGCTCTTCAGTTTACCACATATTATACCTTTTATAATTCAATCAAATGTAACCCTGTTTTGACTAATGATTTATATGTGTACACATATCACTTAAATTATTCAATACATCCTTTGTACTGAAGTATTCAAAAGTAAAAATGACATGTTTAATATCAATTATTTGCTGTGGCCAATTGTTTTCATTGCATTTACAGACCCTTGTATCTCTCTGATACCACCCAATGAATGCACTGACTTGCTTGTAGAACCACGCTACACAAAGCAGATAGCAACACCTATAAAAACTTAAGCATAGACATTTTAAAAAAGGGGCTACTGTATCGACATTTTAAAATTATATTTAAAGAAAAGGCCCTGACAAAACAGCAGGGCTCTATTTCAGTATTAACTATAGAAAAAAAGACAGCAACAGCTGACATCAAATCTTTGCTGAGCCCAAGGATAATCATAAATAAATAACATAGTGAAAATAAATATATTGCAATGCTCAGTACAGCAGCATCCAACCGTCTCTAATCATAAAAAAACACAATAAAAATAAGTGTATTGCAATGCTCAAAACAGCAGCATCCAACAGTCTCTAATCCTTGGATATTACATGTCACTGCATGCATGCACGGAGCAGCTGTAGCGCGGAGATCATCATATCATTCTGTTTTGTATTACTTAACAAAAAATAACAAAAACAAAAAAACGGCTCGTTCGCGGGCGCGAGCCGGCTCCCGTCGTTCGCGACCGACACATCACTACTGGAGAAACGGCTCACCAGCCTCAGGCTCCATTATTGATCTTAGCAAGAGATGCCTTTTTCAGATTGTACAAGTTCACCTTTTTCAGCTCTGGTTTCATCTGATTTTTCTTAATCCTACAAATAAATAAAATATATATAAAACATGAAAATATCTTGTTTCAGAAAAATTATTTATATATTTATAATTAAAAAAAGCAAAAGACAGAGATTTTCACTTTTGTCCTTTTAGTTCTTTTATTAACAAGAAAAACCCCAACATTACAAAATATACAGACATGTGGCACTCGACCTGTTGGCTGTTCTTTTTGATGACTTTTCTTTTAATTAGTTTTGTTGCATTATTCAAACTTTCATTTATGCATTCAACACATTTAGACTTAGTTACAAATTAAAAACCTTTAGAATCAAATATCTCCAATGAAAGAAGCTCTGGTGCTTTCTCTCTAAAGACTCACTTTACGAGAGAAACAACGACACACAAATACATCAATATCCATATTCAACACATTTTTAAATCATGAACACACGTCTCTGTTAAACACATACAAGACTACAAATACAATTGAACAGAGTAAAAGGCAATCAGAGTATAAGACTATATGTTTTAAATGATTATGTGATCATTTAACACGACACAGAACAACTCGTGAGAAGATGTTCAAGCCCCACCCATCATGTTTGATTGACAGCTGATCTCTGCACAGTGAAGACATGAACAATCAGCTCTGATGGACACACGGTGAGTTTAAGAAGTAGAAGAGTTCCTCAAATGACTTCAGGCTATTTCAGTTTACAAAACTCAGCAGTGGCTTCATAACCATAAAGATAAACTCCAGCATGTAGCGGCTGAGTGAATGTGGTCTGCACTCTGTGGAGGAGAGTCATGGTTTCAGAGACGCTGTAGAAGGACAGAACACCTGCTCTGTGATCCAGGTACACTCCTACTCTGGAGGACAGAGGACCTGAGACGGGAGTGCGGATACTGTTGTAACGAAATAAATAACTGTTTTGGTTACAATCTAAGGACCAAGATTTGTCATTGAGTCCAAATCCACTTTCATCCCCTGCTCTGCTGATATTCTTGTATGCGACTGCTACATAAACTCTTCCCCCTCTCAACTCCACCTCCCAGTAACAACGACCAGTCAGACTCTCTCTACTCAGGACCTGAGGATACTTAGTGAATCTGTCTGGGTGACTAGGATAAGACTGATGTTGTTTCATGAATGTTGCTTTTCTGCTCCCCTCAGATAATAACAGCCGTGTGCGTGCTGTGTTTGGATCCAGAGTGATCTCCTGTGAATATTGTAAGAACCCAGCTCTGGTGGTGGGCTCTGCTGCTGACAGTAAAACATCCACTTCAGTCGATGAGACGTTTGTCCATTCCTCTCTCAGGACGTCCTGTAGTTTGTCTCTGAGTGCTGACAGGGCCTCCGTCACGTCCTCAAAGTAGCTCAGAGGACGGATGTTGATGCTGGATGAGTGTGTAGGTTCACTGAGGGCTGACAGTGAGGGGTAGCTGTGCAGAAACTGGTTGTGATCCTCTGTGTGAGACAGCAGCTTCAGCTCAGCGTCTCTCCTCTTCAGCTCAGAGATCTCCTGCTCCAGCTTCTCCTGAAGCTCTTTGACTCGACTCACTTCTCTCTTCTGCTTGGATCTGACCTGCTGCTTCACATCAGAGCTTCTCTTCTCCATGAGACGGATCAGCTCAGTGAACATCTTCTCAGTGTCCTCCACTGCTTTATCAGCAGAGCCATTGACGGCCTCCACCTCCTGCTGAAGCAGCTTCACCTCCTTCTCTCCGTCCTGGATTCTCTGCTGGATGTTTAGTCGACTCCCCTCCAGCTCTCTCTGCCTCTCAGTCCTCTCTGCTGCAGCTGACACTGTGTCGTGGCCTTTGTGTTCGTCCATAGTGCAGATATAACAGATACACTGCTGATCAGTGCGGCAGAACAGCTTCATCACCTCGTCGTGACGAGAGCAGATGTTCTCCTGGAGCTTCTTGGAGGGCTCCACCAGCTTGTGTTTCTCAAAGGCAGGTGATTCATAATGAGGCTGGAGGTGTTTGTCACAGTAAGATATAAGACACATAAGACAGGACTTACAGGATCTCAGTTTCCTCCCAGTGCAGACATCACAGGCCACATCTTCAGCTCCAGCATAGCAGAGATCAGCAGGAGCAGGTGGGGGTCCAGTCTTCTTCAGCTCCTCCACTAAAGCTGCTAACATGGTGTTTTTCAGCAGGACAGGCCTCGGTGTGAAGCTCTGCCTGCACTGAGGGCAGCTGTGGAGCTTCTTCTCATCCTCTCCGTCCCAGAAGCCTTTAATACACTTCATGCAGTAGCTGTGTCCACAGGAAGTGGTCACCGGATCCTTCAGTAGATCCAGACAGATGGGACAAGATATTAAGGTTTCCCGCTCCAGCTGAACTCCTTTCTGCGCCATTTCACCTCTCAGTAGCAGCGTGTGTGAGTTTCACTTCCTGAGAGCTGGAACTAGTGTGACAGGTTATCTGAACAGGATGTGTGTGCGCAGTGAATGTGGCCTATCAGCTCTTGGACTTTACCCACATGTTGGTTACACCCCTCCTCCTCAGTGTGGATCTGAAGGGGAGGAACCAGGAAGTACAGAGTGGAGCTGGCTGTGTCTGAGAGCAGGAAGGAGAGGGAGGGCTTATCAAACTCTGAGTCATCCAGGAGGAGGAGCAGACACTCTGAACTGTCTCCTCATTTACAAACGGAGCCTCGCTCACAACCTGCTCTACATTTGACATTTAGTAAAAGTACAAAAGCATTGGTATCAAAATATACTTAAAGGACCAAAAGTAAAAGTACTCCTTATGCATTATGGCCCTTTTCAGAATCGTATATATATATTGAGTTACTGGGTTACTATAATGATTATTGATGTGTTTTATCACAGTTAGTAAATGTAGAGATCATTTGAATAACTTGATGTCCTGCTGCTGGATATCTTATCCTATAAATATCTGTCAAAGTGTATTTAATCATTGATTTATATTTTTGAATGATCTACTAATCTATATCTAACTCGAATTGGCATCAAAAAAATTGTTAAAGTAGCAAAAGTAAAAGTACTTACTGTGCGTAATGTCTCCTTTTAGAATAATATATATTGAATTACTGGATTATTTCATTTTTTATACATTCTTGTGTTTGTTTCCATCCCTAGGGGAAATGGAGACAGTAACACACAACAACCAATAACATTGAGAGAGTCAGGGTGAAAGTGAACACAAGTTTATTTATTTACATCAAAGAAAATGCCAACAAATGTTCTTTAAGTGAGGAGACAAAGAAGATTGTGCCAAATTAAATACATGAATATAAAAAAATACAATGAAGCTACTGTGAAATTCGCTCCGTGTTCATGTCGGGTGACCTTTTGGACAAACCGGCTACCGTACCGGATGTTACGTTTCGTTCGTTCTTTTTTTATTTAATTGTATTATTATTTATCAAATCAATCTGAAAAGGGCACATCAAATTAGTGTTTATTAAATTAATTAAACCTCAGGGCATTATGAAATTATTAAACCAGATACAAAACTAATTTAAAAAGTGACTCAGGCATCCGGACCGGAAGTAGTACCCCGGGTCGGGAGCAAATTATTTCTGTTGTCCTTATTTTTAAATGTAGAAATATGTTAAAGATTTTATAATAATGTGTGTTCTGTTTTATTCTCAAATGTTATGTATTTATTTATTCATTCATATATTTATTTATGCATTTATTTATTTATACTTATGTCATGTTCCGTCCTCCATAGTATTTGACTGAATAAGGATGTGGATAGCAGGACTGATCACTTCTATTAACTTCAACAGCTTCTTTTGCATCTATTGTTTAAACCTTTAATTTATATTCACTTACCACAAATACAAAAGAGGCAGCACTTGACAATGACACCACTCAGCTCAATGTCATGTCGCAATAAAAAGTACAATAGATACAAAAAATGAAGGCATAAACAATCTGCGTCTGCAATATATTTATTATATCCGCACAGAGTTCAGGTATTGTGTGTGATGAGGCACTGTTCAGTAAATATAGACATTGTTTAACATATTCTTTTACGTTATTACCTCAAAATGACTTTCCCAGCATCACATCCTCGGTCCTCCAAGTGCATTTAGAGAAATGAGATGTCCTTCAACATGGCTGAAATCCATTTCCGGGTCACTACCGGAGGAGCGAGGAGTCGAGGAGTCGAGGAGGGGAAATGAGAGGAATGAGAAAGGCCCTATAGGAGTAACGTGCTGCAGCTTCAAAAACGATGAAACATATGAACAGCAATGAGCCCAAACACATGCAGATGGAGAGAAATCTACACCAACCTGACGAGACATGAGCAGGGTTTACTAAAAGAGCTACATTAGCTACAAATAACGTAACATCTGAATTCATCTGATTTTTCTTAATCCTACTAATAAATCAAATATATATAAAAACATGAAAATATCTTGTTTCAGAAAAATAATTTATATATTATGTTGTGTTCGGGTCTCCCGTGACCCGTTTCAAGTTTAATTTTTTAATAACTACGCTCTAGTTTTTTGTATCTGAACGAGGCTTCATGATATCCTCCACAACAGATATATAAACACTACAAAACTGATTTGGACAATTTTAGCCAAGTCTGAAGGTCTCTATAAAAAAAAGTGTATAATTTGGTGTTGGGGTCTGGGGAGACCCAGCAGAATTGTTGTGGGTCACTCGGGGTCAAATTTGGTCCAATCAAAATTCATCTTTGACTTTAGACACCCCTCCCCCACACCCTTCATCAGTGGTGTAGTGGGCGTTGGACGCGGGGGTACCCGTACCCCCACTTATTTGAAGCATGCTTTTTTTTTTTTAACAGTCTAATAAATATAAAATCATTGCCAGTGTTATCAGTTGCAAGTGTGTATTTGTTGTAATAATGACGAAAACATAATAGGCAGATTTCACAGTAATTATAATAAAAACATAGCTCAAGCATTAATGCAACTTGATTTGAAGCGTGTGTGTGTGAGGGGCAGCACCGTGTGTGTAGGGTGACCAGGTGTCCCGCTTTTTGCGGGACTGCACACACAGCATTTTTATTATTTGTCCCGCGTCCCACAAATTGAGACTATGTCCCGCATTTGAGTGACAGTTGCGCAGAAAGGCCGGATCGGTTCGCTGACTGCCGGCACCGCCCTTTATTATTATATTGTTTAAACGGCATCATGTTGAGCTGACAGGCGACACAGAGGTCCACAGTGTACCCCCCCCCCCGTTGACAGTTCACGAGCGCGTCCATAGTGTCCACCCAGTAAAAAAATCCCCACTACACCACTGCCCTTCATCCACTGTAACAATAATTGTTCGCATCAAGCACCTGCTCTCCCCTCCCTCTGCCCCCCCCCCCCCCCCCCCCCCCCCCCCACGGGAACTCCACCTTTCTCAGAGAATATGTACACTAACACTTGAACCTGAACTCACACATACACGTGTGCAATATGTGGTGTAATGTGTTTTGGGCCATACCATTACATTCAGGGACGTGCACAGGTACGGGCTAATGTTGCCCAGGCAACAGCCCGTTTGCCATTTTTGTCTGACCTGCCCCTCTGGAGAGAGCGAGAGTTTTTTTTGTTTTCTATTGTGGCCGAATCAACATGATAAGCCCACAATTAGTATTGTAGCGTCTCGCTGCGGGAAACACACCTGGGCCCTTTCTCATGTCTTCAAATGTTCCTCCTCGACTCCCCTCCTCGACTCCTATCCTCGAGACTTAGTCCCGCCCACAGGAGATGCGAGCGGAGGAGCCGAGGAGGGGAACCGAGGAGAGAGGAGGGGAAGCAGCAGGCGGTTAGAGAAATGAGAACTCCTCTCCTCTGAGCGGTCATTTTAAAGAGACGTCCATTAATGATGACAGGAGGCACAGCAGCCCTCTGTCTGATGGACAGATGTGTTCATGACGACTTATGCCGCGTTTCCACTACACAGCCTCGCTCGGCCCCGCTCGGCCTCCTTTGGCCGCGCCCGGCCTCGTTAGGACCAGCTCACTTTGTGGCGCGTTTCCATTACAGTTTAGGAACCGGGTCAGTATCTATACAGTAGTAACACAGTGTAGGCGGAGCGACGCTGCTTAAAACTGCCGTGACGTCATCTTCAATGCGACACAACAATGGAGATGTGAAAGCGATCGTTTGCTTGTTTTTTGCTGTGTGGTTTATTATCACAAGAAATAGACAAGAGTTGTTTCGAAAGAGGCGACGTATAGCAAGACGAGGTATAGAAGAAGCTGACGCGAGAGTTCGGGCAGTCCTCCTACGCCGCAGAGACTACAGGACGACTCGAATCACTACTAACTACAATGCTACTTGGTAAGCTAACGTTCGCTAACTAGCAATGTGTTTAGGCTCACGCTCCCTATACGACCAAAGTATTTCAAGTATTTAATTAATTGTAGCTACCACTTTTACGTATTAAAATATGTATGCTTTTGTTTGTGTATTTCAGAAGTTACCGACCGAGCTACCGAGTGGTGGAATGTGATTGTTCCATCTTTCACACACTCAGTGGAGAACTTCAGGATGCCTGAGGAAAACCTACGTGTAATACCTAAATATTCATTGTATTGTATTGAACATAAATACATCTTTTCTTTTTCACATACATGTGTTTGTCAAATTATTTAAACCAAAAAAATGTTATCAGAATTGACTATTAGTAAATATTTGAATTTCAAGCACCAGTACTGCCCCCATAATAATAATCTAATAAATTAAGCAAATATCAAAGCAAACTATAAACATAAATACAAAAGTGTAAAACACAACAGAACTATATTCATAAATGCAAGTGTAAAAAATTGTTAACATGGATGGAGGCTAAAGTATCCACAGCATAAAATAATATGATTATGATGGTTTGTCTGAAAGACACAGCCTCAAGGTTCAAGGTTTTTTATTTTGTCATACGAACATAGCTAGTGTAGTTATGACAATGAACATCTTAGGTCACAGGCTCCTCCAACAGTGCAACACAATAACCCAGATCAACAGAAATATAGTGCAAGTAAATATTAAGCGCTGTGCACCGCTCTCTTTGTATAGGTGTTTTCTTTTGTTCTCTTCTCTTTGAAATATATAAGCAATGTGTTTGAGTCTAGCACAACGAGGGTATTACAATTGAGTAATTTTTCTACATGTATTTATCATGTATTCTTAATACCATTACAAAATATGTAATGTTATGTTTTAGAGGAGGACCTCAAGCTAGCAAACTCAATTTCAAACAGTATGCAGAGTTGTCCTGCTAAAGAGTTAAAATGTATTATTTAACCAAGTATTTATTCTCTTATTTGCTTTAATTGCAACAGATGATAAAGGTTTCACTGTGATAAGTATTCTCTTAAATCCATAAACCCCTGTACAGTGCTTTGTGGACGATGGTGTTTATGATATTTCTGACTGCAGAGGGACGCCTAGATGATGCCATCTTTCTGTGCGATCGCTGGTGGGTGCAATTATTTATCAACAAGCAATAAGATAAGACATGGCATTGATTCTGCTGGGCCAGTTGCCGTTCCTGCAGGGCCAGATCCTCTCCTCCTCGGTTTGTGCTGTTGATGCAGAGGACGTTGTTCGGAACTGTTCCTCCTCGCTAGTCCCAATGTAATCATCTAGAACAGAAAACATGACTTGTAAATTCCACAAACTACTGCAGCACAATACTATAAATAGCAACAACAACTATAGAAAAGACAAACTGAACGTAAACAATGGCACATATGGTGTTAGCAAACAATAGCTCTCGCTAATGCTATCTGCCTAGCTAGCCTTCGGGGCTCCATCGGGGTTGTCGAACATAAATGTAAGGATAAAATAGACTTATTTGTTAGAAGTGAGCTTTAAAACAGATAGGGACACAAAGCAGGGACACAAAGCTTTCAAGCAAATAACAGCGTTAGCAAAAACGTACCATGCAGACTCCAGTAATGCCGTTGGAGAGTCCAGTGTCTGTGTAGAGACCTCCTGAAAGACTTTGATATTGCGAGTTGTCCCGTCGAGCACCCGCTGGACCTTATCATCTGCAATATAATGGACGTCGTCACTTTCCTCGACCGACCATGGTGTGCTTTTCTTTGCCATTGTTGTAGCTCCTCTGTTAACAAAAATGCTGTTTGTAAAAATGGATTATCTCGCGCGCAGATTGTGACGATTCTCTCCGACCAATCAGCAGCCGAGAGCGTTGACGTCACAAACTCAGCCCGGTTGTCTCGGCCCTGGCCCCACGATTTTATGAGGCCAGAAAAACTGAGAATTAGGACCAGCCGGCCGGTACTAGGCCAAGTGGAAACGCAACCACAAACGGGCCGCTGACGTCACAGCCCTCTTAAACCGGGCTGCGCGCTGTAGTGGAAACGCGCCATTATATATTTACTTTTAATTCATTCACAGTGCGGTATAATGAGACAATAACAGGCTACAGATGCGGACATACACACAGACACACAGACACACAGACACACACACACACACACACACACACACACACACACACACACGTATATATTTATATAAATATATACAATTTCAGAATCAAACAGAGCACTCTCATAATAACGTAACACTATCAAAGACTGGATATATCCCCCCCCCCTCTCTGGTCGCTACAATGAGGGAAATAAATGACGGGCCAAAAGTTTTATTTACAAGTAAGCAGAGGACACCAAACCACTGAGACCTGTCTGTCCGCTGCATCTACGCACACACTGCACCACACACACCTACACCCACACACACGCACCTACAGCTCCCTAAAGCATATAATCAGGCTACAGCCGTTGTGTATTTTATTATGTGAAGCACTAAATGGTTTTAGAAAAATATCGACTTTGTTTGTAGATATCTACTAAACTAAAGCAAATAAAGAGAGTAGGCCTGTTATACTGAGTGATATATATTATACACCCTGCTCTGCTTTCTGCACAGACCTCACAGCTGTTCTCACTGTAAACATCGCGTCGCGATGAAAGCAGTTAATAAAATAATATCCAGGGGATGCATGCAGAGCTGTCATTGGCTGAGATAAGTCCGGCCGTGCGTCTCGACCAGTGGCGTCGCCTGGCCTGGGCATCCGGGGCTTTAGCCCCGAATGTTTTTTCTGTAGCCCCGGACAATTCTCCCTCAATAATATAATACATTAACCGTGCTTTACGTGAACCTCATCATGACACAAGAGAGGACGGCAGCACTGTAATTTCCCGTGTTCAGTGAATGCAACAGAGGCATGACACCAGACCAATCAGAGAGTTGCATGGAAATAAACGTGTGCTTGTGTCATTCAAGCTGGGCTCTGTGTGTGTGGCAATAGCGCATTTAGTGTGATGGAGAGAGAGAGAGGGAGAGAGGGGGAGAGAGAGAGGGAGGGAGGGACCGATGCCAGCATGGACGTGTTGTTAGCATCTGGTTAGCTAGCTCCACTAACGGACATAAGGAGCTGTTTGTTCCACAAGAAGCTGGAGGAGAGTCCTCTCCTCTCAGACTGAGAGACTCAGGTGAGCTAAAGGACTCTCTGAGTGTTTAGATACATAACTTTAGTCTAAGTTATCTCAGTGGGTCTCAAACGGTTTGGTCACAAATTATTCAAAAGATTATTTCCGCGGCACACCTTCATATGATCATTATAGTTATACAAAAAATAAGAGAATAAAGGAAAAACAGTTATGAAATACTATATGGCAGTAAAACAAGAATAGAGTTTAAAAGGGGAGTGATTAGTAAAATATCCATAAAGAAAAAGTACATCTGTTTACAGTTCTGCTTCATATGGGTGTTGAGAGAGGTATCCATAGATCTCTTCATTTTGCTCTCAAAGTGCACCAGATTGATGCATTTAACTTCAATATTTAAAAAAAAATCTTCCCGGGGAGCATCCCCCCGGACCCCCCCTAGAGGAGGTGAGACCCCCACTCAAAAAATACCACTTTACCCTGCCTATATGCCGTGAGCTGATTATCGAGCCTTCATTGTAACAGTCGCGGGTGTACTGTGTGTGTGCGTGTGGGGAGTGTTGCAGTGAAAAATGCCACTGTAGTGCCGCCGCCACTGTGGGCTAAGCCCCGAATGTTTTCAGGTCCAGGCGACGCCCCTGGTCTCGACTCTTTGAAACATCACTGTTGCCGGAAATGCATCCACGAAGGAGCCGTGGAGGACCGTGGAGGACCCATCAGTGTATCCTCGGTTATAGCTCCTCCAGAGAGCCTCCTCGACGCTCGATGCTCGGTCCTCGATGTGCATTTCGAGAAATGAGATGTCCTTCAACATGGCGCGCTAAAATTCATTTCCGGGTCACTACCGGAGGACCGAGGAGTCGAGGAGTCGAGGATGGGACATTTGATGACATGAGAAAGGGCCCTTGTCAGCGCTGTCATCTGCCCCCAGTCACGTGACTTTGTTTACAAATCTGACAGCTGGAAGCAAAGGAAAGCCCTCCGGCCTCATATGGCTACGGTGATCACACCAAATGCCTGCCTGGCGTTAGAGTATAGGGGACAAACCAGGGGACTTTACTTCCTCTTGACACCGTCGATTATTTACAAAAAAAAACACCTAAATACACTTGTTATTGTGCTTCTGTCTTTCTGTGTCTTTTACTCTGCTCCGTAAACTCCCTCAATGGGGCCGCTCGCTTTCTTTTCTTGATAACCCTCTCACAGGAGAACACTTCACTGTCCCGCTTCATTGTAGGATTTCTGCCATGTCTCTACTTTAGTTTGACCATCTCGGCGCCAGGGTATGGCTGGGGTAGGCTACAGCCATACCAAGAAATGGCTTAGCCCCACCATGAAAAATGATGTTAAAGTAAGCAAAATAAAGTCCGCCAACTCGCGCGGAGTAAATTGCACAGACAGCAGTTAGTGAGATTGATTTCAGTAGCCACTTGTCTGGAAATACCGAAGACTAGAAACGGTTTTGAAAACTTTTGTCACGTAGTGATCGTCTTCTCAATAAAACATCTTTGATAATGTCTTCTGGCCAATCAGAATCACGATAACGGCGTGGTGGTGTGTTGCAGGAAGTCCCGACGGAGAATACTTTGTGCGGTAGTACTTCTCTATACATCGATACAACATTACGTGTTGATAGAAATCAACACGTAATGAAATAAGACCCCACGGTTTGATGATTGATAGGTTGTGTGGGCTGTCTTTCATTTTGACACACAGAACAATGGGGGCTATCCACCCTTATCCACAATGTAAAGTAATTCACACAGCCTCTTCCCTCTTCTCTCTGTGAGGAGCAGCAGGTTCAGCTTCAGAACAAAGTCACAAAAACTAAAATTGCATTCATTTTTTTAAATGTGTAGTAATAGATTTATTTATTTTTCTTCTCAAGAGAGTACCAGAATGTGTATTTATGTTAGTATTTCAAAAAATCTCCTGGGGGAAAATCCCCCCAGACCCCCCTGCAGGGGGTTGGGTTTTCAGCATGTCAACTCTTTCACCTGTGGGGAAATTGCAGGAATGGCTCCAGGTCGCCCTTTTTATTTACTACAAGACAAATGTGCCTTTTTATAATTTCATACAGTTCAATTTGGATTGAGACAGGGAAATAATCTAAACCTCACGCGTGGCGTTTCACTGTCAAGGGGGGCGATATAGCGTGTATGTAATTACATTGCAAATACTGACTTGAGCCCCACCACTGTATGGGTTAGCCCTACCATAGATTACCCAACAAAAATACTCTGGAGCCGCCACTGCCTGCAGGGAACTCTTCATCAAAGTTTTAATCTCCTCAGTGACATTTCACAGCAGCAGCAGCTTTGAAGTTCTGCTCTCACCTCGAGGTGTTTCTCAGATTATCTTCTGCAGACACATGCACACGTCACTACAGGACAGATACTCTTATTTGAACATCTCCACCAGGATCTGTGCAGGTGTTGCAATCACTAAATCTGTTTCAATGTGTTTGAACAGTCTGTTGTGTGTGCAGAGCCAACAGAGGGCAGCACATGTTCATTCACTCATCAGGAGGGGACATAAACACACACTTTAATCACTCATTTCACTCAATCACTTATTGTATTTGAAACACAGGGTTTAACTATGCATGTCACCTGTCTCCTGAAACTACTTCCCTTATGCATTCAAGGGTTATTTAATAGTGGCAGCAGCACTGGGATCAAGATCAAGAGGAGGCGTTACATTGATATATTATGATGTAATGTGTGTGTGTGTGTGTGTGTGTTGTGTGTGTGTGTGTTGTGTATATGTGTGTGTGTGTATGTGTGTGTGTGTGTGTGTGTGTGTGTGTGTGTGTGAGTGTGTGTGTGTTGTGTGTGAGTGTGTGAGTGAGTGTGAGTG
>NW_022987923.1:0-20000 GCF_902827165.1 Trematomus bernacchii
GTGTGTGTGTGTGTGTGTGTGTGTGGTGTGGGTTGTGTGTGGTGTGTGTGTGTGGTGTGTGTGTGTGTGTGTGTGGTGTGTTGTGTGTGTGTGTTTGTGTGTGTGTGTGTGTGGTGTGTGTGGGGTGTGTGTGTGTGTGTGTGTGTGTGTGTGTGTGTGTGTGTGTGTGTGGTGTGTGTGTGTGTAGCAGGGAAAAACCAGCTCCCAGTTTCAGTTCAGACAGGAGAGACAGGTTTCTGTTGTGAGGCTGACGCTCAGTAAACAAAACCTAACTCAGGGAAATGCAAACATACATTGTTGTTACATGTGAGTTGTCTAAAGGTTTTTATTTTACGTCTGAACACACTGATGCTTCTTCTGGAACAAAATAATTTCCTAAATTGGGATCAAATTAAGTATTTATCTATATAAAACGTATATTTCTTATATATAACAATCATATTATGTATTTTTAATAATGGCTTTTGATGAAGTTTTAAGATTGAATCATTCACACAATATTTTTAAAACATGGCATTTTTATTTTTTTATAGCATTTTACGAGTCATTTGTCTCTATTGGATTTTAATTTAAAGTGGACCTATCATGCTATATTTGAATAATATAGTGTAGGACCATACCTATATAAGGCATATTTATACTTTTTTTTCCTTCAAAATACCAAACAGATGTATGTATAAAAGACGTACACAAGTGTATTTTGCATGATAGGTCCCCTTTAAGTATCTGTTGTTATTTTTATTTTTTATTTCTATATCTGTTTTAATTGTATTAATTGTATTTTTAGTGTCTGCTTTAATTTTTGTTAGTGTCTGTTGAATTTTACTTTTTTTACATTTCGTTTTATTTTTTATCTTAGAAGTGTGCTGGCTTTTTTGGGGAGGGGTGAATCTTGTCTGTTAACATTTTTATTATTTAAATGTTGTCTTTAATCTGCTTTATTTTAATGTGTGTCTCTACATCTCATATTTAGACTCTTAATACTCTCTCTCTTCTACATGAAGCCCTCACAAACAGGCACTGGTTAGACATGTTTTAACAGAAAGTAGTCCCTCTCACCCGTCGAACCGCACGGTGCCGGTCTGCTCCGTGTTGACCCGGTAGTGATCCACCAGCAGCCGGACCACCTTGTCGTGTCCGTTCCGGGCCGCGATGATGAGCGGAGTGGACCTCTGGCCGGCCACCTGGGTCACATGGCTCAGCAGGAACCGCACCTCCTCCTCCGGGTGATTGTGCAGCAGCGCGGCCAGCGTCAGGACCCGGCCTTCGCTGGCCGCCTTGAACACGTACCCGGCCAAAGGCTCCATGTGGACCCGGTACACAGCAGCCAGGTCCCCGGTACCAGCAGCAGCCTGATCCCCGTCCGCAGCGAGGAGCCTCCCATTAAAGAGTCCAAACCCGGCCCGGTGCACACATGAAAAATCCACCTTCTCCCGTAATGCCAAGAAAAAAAAAAAATCAGGGTTCGAGGGGGCGTTTTTACAACTCAAGTGTCCGATTTCTAAGTGATCTTGTTCGGGTTGGTTTTCTCGAAAGAGCCGCTGATAGCCGGTTAACTTAGCGTGCTAAAGTTAGCGAGCTAACAAAACTAACAAAATACACCTTCTCTGTAATGCAAAAAAAATAATCACGGTTCGAGAGGCGATTTTACAACTCACGGGTCCGATTCTGAGCGATAAATTCCGGGTTGGTTTTCTCCAGGAGCCGCTGATAGCCGGTTAGCTTAGCGTGCTAATGTTAGCGAGCTAACAGACTAACAAACTGCCGCTTTTTGAACTCCACCGTTTGTTCGGATTCAAACTGACGCCGTGTTGTTGGTGGTAAAACAGAGTCTCGTGGAGAAGTTTCTGGATTAAAACTCAACACGAAGGAAGATTTTAAACAAAAACAAGCTCTTTCACCTTCTGTGAAACTAGTCCTGTACCGGAAGTTAGCGTTCAACTTAAAAATAGCTCCGACGGGAACTGTCTCCGGATGATATAAGTTCCCTTAGACGGACTTCCTCTTCTGTTTAAAAACTACAAAAAAACTGCAATGACTACAAAAAGTACACAGAGGAATTACAATCCTGAAATAATGTTAGTAAAATAAATACAAATATGTTGATTCAAACAATAGTAAAACATAAAAGTGTTTAAAATCGTCACTTTGAATGTTGGTTAACTTACTAAAATCTGAACCAGACAAAATAACGAAATATTCTGACACTTTAAGAAGATTTTAAGATGAATTATCCAATTAATATTAGCAGCATAAACATTACTTATGTCCTAAAGTAGTGCCTTTTTTTTCGTAATGCTAACATTAGACAGACACACTGGCCCTTTAAAACCCCACCGTCTGTTCAAAGTATGGGATTAGTTTTGAGTCAAGCAAAATAAATGTAATTTCAAAAATAAAACTAAGTTGCAAACTATAAGTCTTTTTGTTTGCAGTTCTCTTTGCTTCTTTCTCAACGATCAGACTTTTGCTCTCGCTGCAGCTTTCTCGTTTGCGCTCCCTCATTTTTTGTTTTCAATTCTGACACAAACGTCCCAGGTAGGCGGGACTTTCAGGGGTGCGTCCCCATTGGCTACTCAGTTTTTGAGTGACAGCCCAGTCCTCCAGCGATTAGTGCAGGCAGCTGCGGTGCGGTAGGTAGCTGAGCGTGGACAGAAGACCCCCAGAAGAACCAGCATTTCAATTATTATAATACTACAAGTGAAAATATATGTAAGTATTGATCATTTGTGTTATTTGTGCTGTACTATACAGTCTGTTTCTTTATTGTGTTAGTTAAGTGAGAAGTAAAGCTGTAGTGATGGGAATTCCGGCTCTTCTTGGTGAGCCGGATCATTTGGCTCGGCTCACCAAGAAGAGCCGGCTCTTTCGGCTCCCAACCGGCTCTTCAGTTACCACATATTATACCTTTTATAATTCTATCAAATGTAGCCCCGTTTTGACTAATGATTTATATGTGTACACATATCACTTAAATTATTCAATACATCCTTTGTACTGAAGTATTCAAAAGTAAAAATTACATGTTTAATATCAATTATTTGCTGTGGCCAGTTTTCATTGCATTGACAGACCCTTGTATCTCTCTGATACCACCCAACGAATGCACTGACTTGCTTGTAGAACCACGCTACACAAAGCAGATAGCAACACCTATAAAACTTAAGCATAGACATTTAAAAAAAGGGGCTACTGTATCGACATTTTAAAATTATATTTAAAGAAAAAGCCCTGACAAAACAGCTGGGCTCTATTTCAGTATTAACTATAGAAAAAAAGACAGCAACAGCTGACATCAAATCTTTGCTGAGCCCAAGGATAATCATAAATAAATAACATAGTGAAAATAAATATATTGCAATGCTCAGTACAGCAGCATCCAACCGTCTCTAATCATAAAAAAACATAATAAAAATAAATGTATTGCAATGCTCAAAACAGCAGCATCCAACGGTCTCTAATCCTTGGATATTACATGCCACTGCATGCATGCACGGAGCAGCTGTAGCGCAGAGATCATCATATCATTCTGTCTTGTATTACTTAACAAAAAATAACAAAAACAAAAAAACGGCTCGTTCGCGACCGACACATCACTATAAAGCTGTGCTATGAAAGTTAGCTTTTGCTAACTTTAGATCCATAACAATGCAAGCTAGTAGCCTAATAGCAGGGACAGTTAGCTACAAAGCGAGCAGTGAGTGAGCGTTCAGACGCCGGCGCACACACTCAAACGGACTCATGTGCCTGACTGACTCTACCAACAGGCTTTCATGATTCTGTTTAGATATGCAAGTATAAGCCATGATAGCTTATTTTATCAACATGCTAATTTGATGTGAAAATCAATGGAGGCTGAGTTAACTTTGTAGGAAAACCTCCCGTCCATGATGCCCCTGAGCTGTGTTTTATTTGTTAACTTCATATTTTTCATTTCCTAAAACATGTATTTTCCTCTCATATTAACAGTGGATCATTGAGACAGCGTGGCGTCCAGAGGTCTTATCCCGTGTTCCCACTTCCTCTGAGGGGACAGCACGGAGGGGGGGCATGAAGAGAGACCTGCACCAGCTTCATTCACGCTGGCGTTGCTGTTATCACTGGCTCAGTGTCATTTCATTTGACCAAATGTCTTTACATATACATTTAATAGATTTGATTATTATCCACCTTTTTGTTTTATGTCCTTTTATTTAAAACATTCTTTGAGACTTCATCTTCTGGTTCAAATTTCAATAAATGTAATTTGTATAATCACTCTTTTGTCTTTATTCTACATAGAAATGTTAGAGATTCCATTCAACTCTGTTGATTATTCATATCTTCCTCAGGAATAGCATGTTGAGTTGTTTATGCTAAATGTATATCATTTTCTCACAGGAAATAGAGACGACACAGTTTGTATCCATTGTATATGAATGCTTCAGCTCTTCAGACCAACATAGTAAGATGTGAGCATGTTCCTAATTGTGTTGGTATGCAGCCTAGGTCTGGTCTGTTTAATAAAGCAAATCTGCCACTTTTATATTGTAGAATTTGTTCAATTAAAGCAGTCTTTAATTGTTTGTCCTAAACACATAGCAATATATGCTTTTGAAATGTAACATGTCTTTGAAAAAATAACAGTATGCAGTTTGTGTATCACCTTTAGCTTGAAAATACATAGATGTGTTTTTTTTTATCTATAAAATAAATAAATAAATAGACAGACACTTTATCAATCCCAAATTGGGATATTATTTTACAGCAGCAGTGTGTTCAGGTATTAAAATTAGGGCTGTCAGTCGATTAAAATAGTTAATCGCGATTAATCGCAAATTAATCGCACATTTTTTATCTGTTCTAAATGTACCTTAGAGGGATATCTTTCAAGTTTTGAATACTCTTATCAACATATGAGTGGACAAATATGCTTTATATGTTTGTTTATTATCATTTGAACAATGACAAATATTCTCATGAATATTAAACACAACAACCTGAACATGTCCGGGCCTGCCGGTGAGCGTGGAAGTGTGGTCTGCCACAAGCGGGCGGCAGGAGCGGGGCTGTCAGCATCAGCTTGTAGATGGTATTTTAAACTCGATGCGCTCTGAAACTACGGGGCGGCCGAGGACAAAAAATACACATGCGTTAATCGCGTTAAAATAATTAGTGGCGTTCATTTTTTTTGCGTTAACGCGTTATTAACGCGTTAACTTGACAGCCCTAATTAAAATATTTAAAGTTGGAATAAAGTATAAACTACACAACACAAGTCTAATGCACAGCGATCCATAAGATGAGTCCGATATGTTCATGAAACTCTCCAGGAGGCACCGACACTAACGTGGCCGAGTGGACTCCGGAGTGTGCTGCATGAGTTGCACTGTATGATCTGTGGTGTAGTGGGCTGTCACTCAAAAACTGAGTAGCCAATGGGGACACACCCCTGAAAGTCCCGCCCACCTGGGACGTGTGTGTCAAAATAGCTGCAGCGCAAAAGTCTGATCACTGAGAAAGAAGCAAAGAGAACTGCAAACAAAAAGATATGTTAAAACAAAGAAAAAATACTTATAGTTTACATGATTACACAAATGATTTGTTTGCAACTTATAGTTTTATTTTTTAAATTAATCTAAAATCTAATTAATTTTAGCTTGACTCAGTTTTGTTTTCTCTTAAACTCTTAGTTTTTCTTTATTCTGAGAAAGTGTTGCTTTATCTTTATGAAACAAAACTAATCCCATACTTTAAAGGAAGCAAAAGAGAGTCTGGAGATTAAAACTCAACACCACTGGAAGATTTGAAACACAAACGAGCTTTCACCTTCTGTGAAACTAGTGTTATATAGGAAGGTGCCGTTCAACTTAAAAATAGCTCCGACGGGAACTCTCTCCAGATTACTTAAAGGGGACCTATCATGCAAAATGCACTTTTGTACGTCTTTTCTACATGAATATGTGTCCCCGGTGTTCCAGGGAACTCACCAAGTGTCAGAAAACACAACCCTCTCTATTTTCCTCCATACCCAAATCTCTAAAAAAGGGGCTGCAACGGATCTGATAAAAACTGATCCAGATTTGAACACTGTCCTGACGTCAGGATGGTGGCGCTACGGCTATTGGGCCAACTCCACCAATCAGGAGGAGACAGCCACGGCCATTGCCGTTCCAAAGCGCTGGAGACGCAGTAGTACATATGCCAGGTCTGTAGGTGGTGCTGTTCTCACTGAATCTGCCCTTGCAGAGCAGAGCTAAAAAAAAGTGCAAATTGAGCGAAATGAGGCATGGCTAAAATGCATGATCTGTTTGGTATTTTGAAAACAGAAACGTATAAATATGCCTTATATAGGTATGGTCCTACACTATATCATTTAAATATACCATGATAGGTCCACTTTAAGTTCCCATACACGGGGTGTTTCTCAATCGCGAGTACGCTTGCTTGGTAGCACATGTCTGCCGAGCATCTTGCTTCAGAAGCGAGTCAAGAATACTTCCTGGCATTTGGAAAACAAAGAGTGGAACAGGCTAGCAAGTGTGCAGGTGTGCGTCATATGAGAGGCCCCGCCTCCTTACATCTTCCGCCACAGATTTGGGGAAATTGGTCCGTGCGCAAAGCATTGTGGGGATTTTAAGACCGCGGAGTCTACTCATGTGCAGCCTCGAAATTTCCCCCAAACCAAGGCCGTGGGTGTTTCTCAATGTCGAGTAAAGCTGCTTCCGAGCCACTATTTCAAGCATACTACGTCATCGAGTGCCGCCGAAGTACTGTTCCAATCTCCAGCATACTTGGAAATCTACCGAGCCCGGCGTACTCCGTTTGGAGAAATATCGAGGCTGCACATGAGTAGACTCCGCGGTCTTAAAATCCCCACAATGCTTTGCGCACGGACTTCAAATCCAGAAATAATAGTTTAGGGCCACATGAGAAATGTCACCAAGGGTAAAGTGAGTTCATACAGTGTGGTAAACCTGCTTAAAGTAAACAAAAAAAAAACAGTAGAAGTACTCAGATCTTGTACTTGAGTAAAAGTAGAAGTACTCAGATCTTGTACTTGAGTAAAAGTAGAAGTACTCAGATCTTGTACTTGAGTAAAAGTAGAAGTACTCAGATCTTGTACTTGAGTAACAGTAGAAGTACTCAGATCTTGTACTTGAGTAAAAGTAGAAGTACTCAGATCTTGTACTTGAGTAAAAGTAGAAGTACCAGAGAGTAGGAATACTCTGTTTCAGTAAAAGTCCTGCATTCAAAATGTTCCTCAAGTGAAAGTATTCAAGTATTCTCATCAAAATATAGTGAAAGTAGCGACAGTAAAAGTAGTGATTGTGCAGATTGGTCCATTTCAGAATAATATATATGATATGTTTTATAATGATTGATCATGAAAGTGTTCTCAAAGCTGGTAAAGGTGCAGCTAGTTTGAATGACTTTGTATACTGCAGGGTAGCTTGTGGATTTACTCCAGGTGGAACTAAAGTCTGATTTAACACTTGATTATATTTCACATCATTCATCCACATCTGTGAAGTAACTAAAGGTATTAAATACATGTAGGAGTAGAAGTACACCATGTACCTCTGAACTGTAGTGGAGGAAAAGTACACCATGTACCTCTGAACTGTAGAGGAGTAGAAGTACACAGTAGCTTAATATGGAAATACTCAAGTAAAGTACCTCAAAAATGTACTTATGTTACAGTACTTGAGTAAATGGTGGTGGCGAAGTCGATAGGGACTTGGCTTGGCAACTGGAAGGTCACCAGTTCGAGTCCTGGCAAGACCAAGTGCTACCGAGGTGTCCCTGAGCAGGACACCGTTCCCTACACTGCTCCCCGGGTGCTGTCCACGGCAGCACACTGCTCCTAACACTAGGATGGGTCAAATGCAGAGGAACAATTTCGTTACATAGTACCTGTACTGTGAAATGACAATAAGAGCAATTTTTTTTTAAATGTATTTAGTTACTTAACACCTCTGAATAGTTGTTGGATCTTTTAGGATGTTGCAGATTCTCTTAAATAAAGGTTTTGATGGTTTCAGTGATTGAACCATCCAGGTGTTCCTGATCAGTGAAACTCATCATTTCCTGACTGTTGTTTAAACCAGATTAAATCTCTCCAGTAAAACATCGGGGGGGTTTATACAGATTACGGCTTCATCTGCACGCAGATTACCTGCAGTTTAACTGAGAGGAGGCTGGATCTTATCATCAAATCATTCACTCTGTTTCAGTCCAGGGACAACAGCTTCAGAGAGTTGGGAAGAAGAGGATTTATTTATCATTTGATCTGGAAGCTAATGAGGAGAAATGATGGAGGAGAAGTGGAGGTCATCTCTGCTGACGACCTGATGTTTCTCTCACTGCTTTAAAGCTGTGATATTGTTTAAATCATATAATATAATATGCAGTCGTTCACCAGGAAGAGGAAGAACCCGGCTCTGCTTGGCAGGTTTGTCGAATTCAACTTTATTTTCTTGCAGCTGAACTTAAAATGTCCTCCTAGCTATTTTACTGTGCTGAAAATGTATGTATGTGCTGTTACATACATACAACTTGTGCTGCTGGTTCCTGTCTTTGAGCGGCGCCCTGCTGCTGGGTCTCTGGCTGGTGTTAGTGTGAATATCCAACACAGTCTCACGGCATTTCGTGTTATAGTCACGAAATGAATCTATTGATTCGTGTTCACCAACACGATTTCACCATTTTTTTCGTGTCACACAGAACGCTTTTAAAAGCAATGTAAATAATAACAAATTAGAAGGAAAAAGACATTTAAAAAAATACAGATTTCAGTATTCTGACACAGAACGATTTTAGAAGCAATGTATTTATATTGGTAGTATGTTTCGTGCCTGCACCAAATAATAACAAATTAGAAGGAAAAAAAGATGACATAAAATACAGATGTCAGTATTCTGAGGCTCTGAGACATTTCTTTTCCTCACTGACGGCAACAAAACTCAGACATTATACAATTTAAAATAAAAGGGATAGGGTTAGGCTTAGGGTAAGATATTGAGTAAGAACATGTTTTATGAACCACACAGCTTCTGGTCTTCCAAGACCCGACCGGACAAAAAGACGTGTTGCAGGCACGAAACATACTACCAATAGAAATACATTGCATTTAAAATCGTTCTGTGTGACAAGAAAAAAATGCGAAAATTGTGTTGGTGAACACGAATCAATAGATTAAATTAATTTCGTGACTAATAACACGAAATGCCGTGAGACTGGGTTGGAATATCCTGCTCACATAATGCATGCTGAATGAAAATGAAAGCAGCAGCTGGACATTAGCACTCCTGCGCTGGATGTGTGACACAGAGGATCAGAGCAGATTAACGCTGCTGGAAATCCACTTTCTCAGAGTTTAGGGTTTTTTGGAGGCGAGCATACGTCAGGTCACGACTGCCTGCAGTTACACTTTGATCCAGACAGAAATATCTCACAACTTTGGGATGTGAGGAAATGTTTTTACATTCAAGCAGCAACATCCAGGTCTGAAGCAAAAGCAGAAGTGCCTTAAACCCATTATTCTCTCTAAGTCTGATTGTATAGAAAACTATGAGAAAAGGCCTCTCCCTCAGGTGCTCCCAATCCCCAATCAGGGCCTCCCCAATCAGGGCCTCCATAAAGGACCTGAGGAAGGCTGCAGTCGCTCTCTTCCTTCTCCTGTGAGCTGCATGGATGGCCAACCAGTCTCACGGCATTTCGTGTTTCGTGTAATTTAATCTATTGATTCGTGTTCACCAACACGATTTTCACCTTTTTTTCGTGTCACACAGAACGATTTTAAATGCAATGTATTTCTATTGGTAGTATGTTTCGTGCCTGCAACACGTCTTTTTGTCCGGTCGGGTCTTGGAAGACCAGGAGCTGTGTGGTTCATAAAAACATGTTCTTACTCAATATCTTACCCTAAGCCTAACCCTATCCCTTTTATTTTAAATTGTATAATGTCTGAGTTTTTTTTTGCCGTCAGTGAGGAAAAGAAATGGCTCAGAGCCTCAGAATACTGACATCTGTATTTTATGTCATCTTTTTTTCCTTCTAATTTGTTATTATTTGGTGCAGGCACGAAACATACTACCAATATAAATACATTGCTTCTAAAATCGTTCTGTGTGACACGAAAAAAATGGCGAAATCGTGTTGGTGAACACGAATCAATAGATTAATTTCGTGACTATAACACGAAATGCCGTGAGACTGTGTTGGGATGGCAGTGGGTGATCTGTGCAGCAGTGTAATATGTTGTTGTCTATGTTGGACGTGCAACTTGTAGAAGTTCTGAGCAGTGTTTTGGTTTACTGTTGTCGCTTTCTTTTATGAGAGAGTTGTTTTGGTTTGTCGTACGTTTGCATTGCAAATCTTTACTTTCTTTGACTGATTAAAACATGACTTTGTGGATTCACAGATCAGTTTCCTCTCCTTTTTCCTCTCTCCCGGTTATTTAATATGTTGTTACTTCCCTTTGTTCCCCTAGTCCAGGAGGGAACGTAACCTAACAGACAAATAGCTGCTATTCAGCTGACTTTAGTTTATCAACAGCAAATTCTAGGGCTCTAAATCATCTCTTAAGGTTGGGACAGTATTCTCAGGTTAATCAATCAGTCTTGCACTAATGCACATTCCCAAAGATATTGAAGTGACTGTTATTTTGTATATATTGATCTTTGCGTTTTTATCTTAATGTGTGCACATGTATAAATGTGTCTTGATTGTGTATTTATTAGGGCTGTCAGTCGATTAAAATATTTAATCGCGATTAATCGCACATTTTGTATCTGTTCTAAATGTACCTTAGAGGGATATTTTTCAAGTTTTGAATACTCTTATCAACATATGAGTGGACAAATATGCTTTATATGTTTGTTTATTATCATTTGAACAATGACAAATATTTCCATGAATATTACTATAATTAGTTTACAAATAAACAAAAGGAATTTGTGAGTCTCTCTCTAACATTGACAACTTTCGATCAGGCATTTGTGAATCCATTTTGTATTTGTCGACCAAAAATGCGTTTGTGGGTCTCAAGTCTCTGCTTGTGGATCGTCTTTTACACACACAGAGTTTTGAGACAAACTTTCCGCCGGTCTCGGCTAAAATCTTCTCGTGTCGGAAACCACGTGATGGCCTGCTGATCATTTTAATGTTCACACAAATATTATTGAGACATATATAACCCCATATCTGACTTAAATATGCAAGGAACTGTCAGAGGTGATACAATATGTCCTGTTCTGTGTTCTGCAGCCGGGTGTCCGGTTCTGAAGAGGTTCTGCCGAGGCCTCGCTTCCAGCTGGACCTGTGGCTCGGCTTCATCCTCCACAGCTGGATCCTGGACGTGGGCCAGCCATTTGTCACGGTATCGGGATTATAAACACAATGTCCATTTCCTGTTTGACTGAATAACTGCACATCCTTTTAGAAGGTTGGGAGTGGTGCAATCCTAAAACCGTGGGCGTGAAGTCATGTGACCGTTAGGGATGGGTATCGTTTGAAATTTATCGATTCCGGTTCTTATCGATTCCGGTTCGATTCCAAAATTGTAAAAGAAAGAGGTCAAACGTTTAGATAACAAACATATCTTTATTCTCTAAAGCTTTAACTGACATTTTTACAAATAAAAAATATACATGTAATACAGATGTATTGCACAATAGCTGTGCTTTATGTAACTGAGCTATGCCTGTGGCAAGCTATCAACAGGCATTACACTGTGCCTTGTCTTTCTGTTTTAGTGTAGTGGAGCCTCACTTTAGAGCGTTTACCGCCATCCATCTTTGGTGTTATGAAGTGACTGAGCTCGTGAACTGTCTGCGGGAGGGCGGGGGGAGCCTCGCTGCGGGAGGGCGGGGGGAGCCTCGCTGCGGGGCAACTGTGGACCTCTGTCGCCTGTCAGCGCAACTTACATGATGCCGTTTAAAAAAATTAAGGGCGGTGCCGTCAACGGCCCGCTGACGACCGGCCGTTCTGTGATTCTCCAGAACACACAGATGGCCAGTCCGCCCTTACTCTGTATTCCACCGGGTCACCGCGACGCCGGTGGACCCGGTGGAATACAGGGTCTACCGCGTTTAGGAACCGTTAAGCAGAACCGAAATTGTGTATTTTGTATGGGTACCCGGTACCCGGCATTTTCTTATCGGTTCTCATCTGGAACCGAGTTTCGGTTCCCAACCCTAGTGACCGTGCTGTCGTTCCTTTATAGCCCAACATTAGCCACCTTTAGCTTAGCGGTGGTGACGTGAAGTCATGTGACCGTGCTGTCGTTCCTTTATAGCCAGGGGTGCACATAACTGGTACGCAGGTACGCATGCGCGGCAACAATCTGAAATGCGTAACGTCACTTGTGTCACAACGCGCCTTTGCGTACCTGATAGGTCATCAAAACAAAACACATATTTCGCCTGCACATGTTTCTTGTCAATACTCAGTGGAGTAAATTATTAGACATGTCCAAAAAAAACAAAGACATTAAGCAGCCACTTTGCCGTTTCGCTCCCTGCTAAAATCTTCAGACTTTCTATGACTGATTGAACTGGGTGCTGGCCGTGCCGCGCAGGACATAACCGACGGACCTGTGAAGCTTCACAGGAGGCAGAGGCTTAGATCACTGGACGACAGAGTTGGTCGCCGTGTGCACAGACGGGGCTGCTGTTAACGTCGGTGTGTACAACAGAATTGTACCAAAACTACATCAACTGGCTGCGGTGGGAGACTCCCCTGTGCACATTCTGTGCCCCGCGCACACACTGGAGAACTGCGCAAAATCAGCTGATCACAACGTTCACGCTCTGTGGTCAAGCTGCTGCAGTTTATTTACAACAAAGTGGAGTAAAACACACAGCTGCAAACTTACTCAAGGTGTTAATGGAAGAGTTTGAAATCAGACAGGGTTAGGTGGATGAAGTGTTAGTCAAGTAAAATTAGAAAAGTATTATCATCAACACCTAGTTAAAGTAGCGACAGTAAAAGTAGTCATTTTGCGGATTGGTCCATTTCATAATAATGTATATGATATGTTTTATAATTATTGATCATTAAAGTGTTTAAAAATTAGTTTGAATGACTTTGTATACTGCAGGGGAGCTTGTGAATTTACTCCAGGTGGAACTAAAGTCTGATTTAAGACTTGATTATATTTCACATCATTCATCCAGATCTGTGAAGTAACTAAAGGTATTAACTACATGTAGTGGAGGAAAAGTACATGATTTACCTCTGAACTGTAGTGGAGTAGAAGTACAAAGTAGCATAAATTGTACCTAAGTACAGTACTTGAATAAATGTACTTTGTTACTTCCCACCTCTGAAATCAGATATGACTACAAGTCATGTGATAATTTCTTAGTATTTGATCCTTCAACTTGGCCTCAGGAAATGCAAGGACTTCACAGTTTTGGCAACAAGTTTTGGAGAAAGCAAAGCGGAGGCTTAAAAAGAGACAGGGAGGTGCATCTTCATCATCTTCATCATCTAGCATGCAAGAAGTGTAAATAGAGGACAGTGAAGGAGACACTGAGGAGGACAGTGAGGAAGACTGCACTTATTAAAACCACGCTTCATGTGGGGTGAGTACCAAACGCTGTCTCCTGGTACTCATCTGAGTAACTCACTCAAAAAGTTATGTGCACCCCTGATTATAGCCCAACATTAGCCACCTTTAGCTTAGCGGTGGTGACGTGAAGTCATGTGACCGTGCTGTAGTTCCTTTATAGCCCAACATTAGCCTCCTTTAGCTTAGCGGTGGTGACGTGAAGTCATGTGACCGTGCTGTAGTTCCTCTATAGTGAACTCAACATCAGATTCGTGGTTGTTTTGGAAAGAGCTTTGTCCATCGTTTCGGCCTCACTAAATTGGCGTTTATTTGGCTCATTGACCTTCCTCTTGGATTCACGCTCATATTCTGGCGTCTTTAGCTACGTTTTTGTGGAACCTGAGGCCAAAATGTTCCCGTACTGCAAAATGAAATGAAAAGAGAAAATCCAGGCAAAAGGTCTTGAGGTTTAAGAACAGGAGGGTTTAAGACTTAAACCCTCCTGTTCAGTTATTCAGTTCATGTAGATCTACTTTTTTTTTTAGCTTAATCAGTTAAGATTGTCATTGCAGTTTGAAAATGTCATAAAAGATAATTGTTTTGACATCTCTAAATTAGAATCTGCTTCATCCCTCTATCCTGGAAGTTTTAATTTGCACTAAACTTCCTTTTCTGAAATATCCTTCACAGTTTTATCTGGAGCAGCCCCGACACAGCCTGCCTTTCAACTGATAGAAATCTGAGTTATGCATTTAAATGAGGTTTTTAGGGATGATTTAAACTTTAATTTCTCTTGCAGCTCGTCCTCCCTGCAGATCTGTTTCCTCTGAACCGGCCCTCTGCTGCAGAATATCTCCACTTCCTGTTCAACATCTGCACACCGCTCATTCTGCTCAAAGTAACCAACAGACAGTAAAACACAGAGTATTACAAACACAGTAAATAACACAGAGTAATACACACTAATACACACACAGTATTACACACAGAGTATTACACAAACAATAGTACACACTAATACACACTTATAAAACATTATTTTTCCCTGCAGATGATTGAGCGCACCCCCCGGTCGTTGCCCCCACTCGCCGTACACCTGGGCGTTATTGCTGTTGCCATGGGAACCAGCCTCCACCTGGTGACGGACGCCATCACGCGACGGCTCGTGCTGATTGGCTACCAGCTGCACCTGTCCGTCAGAGATAACCCAATCATGGAGGAGCTCCGCCCCCCCGCCCTGGTTGGTTAGAATACATTTAAATTGATGTTTATTTATTTGTAATCATTTTCTAATCTCCAAACGACAATTGTTTTTTTTTGTATTTTATTAAGATCGATGCGTTTGAGCTCCTCTGTTTCTTTGACGACACCATTGGTCATCTGATGTGGTGAGAAGCAGGAGAGGACTCTTTAAAGTAGAGACACTACATACTGATATACACCTGAACATCAGCAGGAGAGGACTCTTTAAAGTAGAGACACTACATACTGATATACACCTAAACATCAGCAGGAGAGGACTCTTTAAAGTAGAGACACTACATACTGATATACACCTGAACATCAGCAGGAGAGGACTCTTTAAAGTAGAGACACTACATACTGATATACACCTGAACATCAGCAGGAGAGGACTCTTTAAAGTAGAGACACTACATACTGATATACACCTGAACATCAGCAGGAGAGGACTCTTTAAAGTAGAGACACTACATACTGATATACACCTGAACATCAGCAGGAGAGGACTCTTTAAAGTAGAGACACTACATACTGATATACACCTGAACATCAGCAGGAGAGGACTCTTTAAAGTAGAGACACTACATACTGATATACACCTGAACATCAGCAGGAGAGGACTCTTTAAAGTAGAGACCCTACATACTGATATACACCTGAACATCAGCAGGAGAGGACTCTTTAAAGTAGAGACACTACATACTGATATACACCTGAACATCAGCAGGAGAGGACTCTTTAAAGTAGAGACACTACATACTGATATACACCTGAACATCAGCAGGAGAGGACTCTTTAAAGTAGAGACATTACATACTGATATACACCTGAACATCAGCAGGAGAGGACTCTTTAAAGTAGAGACCCTACATACTGATATACAACTGAACATCAGCAGGAGAGGACTCTTTAAAGTAGAGACACTACATACTGATATACACCTGAACATCAGCAGGAGAGGACTCTTTAAAGTAGAGACACTACATACTGATATACACCTGAACATCAGCAGGAGAGGACTCTTTAAAGTAGAGACACTACATACTGATATACACCTGAACATCAGCAGGAGAGCACTCTTTAAAGTAGAGACACTACATACTGATATACACCTGAACATCAGCAGGAGAGGACTCTTTAAAGTAGAGGACACTACATACTGATATACACCTGAACATCAGCAGGAGAGGACTCTTTAAAGTAGAGACACATACTGATATACACCTGAACATCAGCAGGAGAGGACTCTTTAAAGTAGAGACACTACATACTGATATACACCTGAACATCAGCAGGAGAGGACTCTTTAAAGTAGAGACATTACATACTGATATACACCTGAACATCAGCAGGAGAGGACTCTTTAAAGTAGAGACACTACATACTGATATACACCTGAACATCAGCAGGAGAGGACTCTTTAAAGTAGAGACACTACATACTGATATACACCTGAACATCAGCAGGAGAGGACTCTTTAAAGTAGAGACACTACATACTGATATACACCTGAACATCAGCAGGATAGGACTCTTTAAAGTAGAGGCACTACATACTGATATACACCTGAACATCAGCAGGAGAGGACTCTTTAAAGTAGAGGCACTACATACTGATATACACCTGAACATCAGCAGGAGAGGACTCTTTAAAGTAGAGACACTACATACTGATATACACCTGAACATCAGCAGGATAGGACTCTTTAAAGTAGAGGCACTACATACTGATATACACCTGAACATCAGCAGGAGAGGACTCTTTAAAGTAGAGACACTACATACTGATATACACCTGAACATCAGCAGGAGAGGACTCTTTAAAGTAGAGACACTACATACTGATATACACCTGAACATCAGCAGGATAGGACTCTTTAAAGTAGAGGCACTACATACTGATATACACCTGAACATCAGCAGGAGAGGACTCTTTAAAGTAGAGGCACTACATACTGATATACACCTGAACATCAGCAGGAGAGGACTCTTTAAAGTAGAGACACTACATACTGATATACACCTGAACATCAGCAGGATAGGACTCTTTAAAGTAGAGGCACTACATACTGATATACACCTGAACATCAGCAGGAGAGGACTCTTTAAAGTAGAGACACTACATACTGATATACACCTGAACATCAGCAGGAGAGGACTCTTTAAAGTAGAGACACTACATACTGATATACACCTGAACATCAGCAGGAGAGAGCTCTTTAAAGTAGAGACACTACATACTGATATACACCTGAACATCAGCAGGAGAGAGCTCTTTAAAGTAGAGACACTACACTCCATTCTCACTCTTCCCTCTCTATTCAGACCTTACTTTGCATAATGAGGACTTTACCCACAGAGTCTGTGATTAATGATGTTTCACATGCAGAGCCGTGCAGCATTTGTCTTTCCCCTGATTCCTTCTGTCCTTTATCTGTGTCCTGCAGGTGTGTTCCCTTCTTCCTCGTCCTCTTCCTCTTCTTCAGTGGTTGTTTCCATCACAGGACACAGGAGGACAAGATGCCGCCGGCAGCATGGATGCTGCTTTTACCGAGCGCTGCTTACTACTGGTGAGACTGTGATTAAAATGAATTTGAGATATATATTTTTTTGCTTCTCTAACATGGGACACTAAAGAGTGACGCACACAGCTGGGAGACCAGGGGACACTAAAGAGTGACGCACACAGCAGGGAGACCAGGGGGACACTAAAGAGTGACGCACACAGCTGGGAGACCAGGGGACACTAAAGAGTGACGCACACAGCTGGGAGACCAGGGGACACTAAAGAGTGACGCACACAGCTGGGAGACCAGGGGACACTAAAGAGTGACGCACACAGCTGGGAGACCAGGGGACACTAAAGAGTGACGCACACAGCAGGGAGACCAGGGGGACACTAAAGAGTGACGCACACAGCTGGGAGACCAGGGGACACTAAGAGTGACGCACACAGCTGGGAGACCAGGGGACACTAAAGAGTGACGCACACAGCTGGGAGACCAGGGGACACTAAAGAGTGACGCACACAGCTGGGAGACCAGGGGACACTAAAGAGTGGCGCACACAGCTGGAGACCAGAGGACACTAAAGAGTGACGCACACAGCTGGGAGACCAGGGGACACTAAAGAGTGACGCACACAGCTGGGAGACCAGGGGACACTAAAGAGTGACGCACACAGCTGGGAGACCAGGGGACACTAAAGAGTGACGCACACAGCTGGGAGACCAGGGGACACTAAAGAGTGAAACACACAGCTGGGAGACCAGGGGACACTAAAGAGTGACGCACACAGCTGGGAGACCAGGGGACACTAAAGAGTGACGCACACAGCTGGGAGACCAGGGGACACTAAAGAGTGGCGCACACAGCTGGAGACCAGAGGACACTAAAGAGTGACGCACACAGCTGGGAGACCAGGGGACACTAAAGAGTGACGCACACAGCTGGGAGACCAGGGGACACTAAAGAGTGACGCACACAGCTGGGAGACCAGGGGACACTAAAGAGTGACGCACACAGCTGGGAGACCAGGGGACACTAAAGAGTGACGCACACAGCTGGGAGACCAGGGGAAACTAAAGAGTGACGCACACAGCTGGGAGACCAGGGGACACCAAAGAGTGACGCACACAGCTGGGAGACCAGGGGACACTAAAGAGTGACGCACACAGCTGGGAGGACCAGGGGACACTAAAGAGTGACGCACACAGCTGGAGACCAGGGGACACTAAAGAGTGACGCACACCGCTGGGAGACCAGGGGACACTAGAGAGTGACGCAACCAGCTGGGAGACAAGGGGACACTAAAGAGTGACGCACACAGCTGGGAGACCAGGGTACACTAAAGAGTGACGCACACCGCCGGGAGACCAGGGGACACTAAAGAGTGACGCACACAGCTGGGAGACCAGGGGACACTAAAGAGTGACGCACACAGCTGGGTGACCAGGGGACACCAAAGAGTGACGCACACAGCTGGGAGACCAGGGGACACTAAAGAGTGACGCACACCGCTGGGAGACCAGGGGACACTAAAGAGTGACGCACACCGCTGGGAGACCAGGGGACACTAGAGAGTGACGCAACCAGCTGGGAGACAAGGGGACACTAAAGAGTGACGCACACAGCTGGGAGACCAGGGTACACTAAAGAGTGACGCACACCGCTGGGAGACCAGGGGACACTAAAGAGTGACGCACACAGCTGGGAGACCAGGGGACACTAAAGAGTGACGCACACAGCTGGGTGACCAGGGGACACCAAAGAGTGACGCACACAGCTGGGAGACCAGGGGACACTAAAGAGTGACGCACACAGCTGGGAGACCAGGGGACACTAAAGAGTGACGCACACAGCTGGGAGACCAGGGGACACTAAAGAGTGACGCACACAGCTGGGAGACCAGGGTTGCAGTCGAATAGTCCAAAAAACAGCTCCTAAGTTCTAACCCTATCGTCTATCCCTTGACCTCTGAGTGAAAGGTCACGGGGTTAAGGGATAGTGGATAGGAGAATTCAAAAGGATTTAGGAGAAGAGACTGCGGCACTTTAGAGAATCGACTGCACTTTCACTATCCGACGTGTTTATGATGCGCCAGCAGAGGTCATAAATGTGCGCCTGCTGCTGTGGGGAAACTATGGAAACTACAGTTTTCTATACAGCGGACTACAACATGGATGTTTAATGAGAACGAGGGACTACTGTAAACTCATCTAGAGACTCTGCACCGTGCTCTGGTGCTGTTATGCTTTATGAACGGGGACAACAGAGAAACATATTCTTCATGACCAAAGTTGAAATTGAAATAAAAAAGGAAAGTGAAACTTATGCTCGTCACCCTCTCCCTCCGGTCCACATTAATACAAATGATCCCAATACGTATGATTGTATGAAAAGATCTTCAAATCAATACAAATGTATTTATTATAAACGTTAGTCCTTAACATCTATCACTGTGTATATCACCATTCAAACATCTTTTAAAAGTTGAACAAACCCCACACAGCTCAGTAAAGACTGTGAAATGTTGACTTTATTTGATCATTTCAGTAAAAACTAACGTTCATATTTCTCTTTTTGATTATAATACTGATGAACGTTCAAAACAAAGCACTTTGGCAACTTACCACATACGTTTTCAAATGCTTAATAAGCACCGTAACTTTCATGATATCATTTCTCGGTCATAATCGGTTGTTTCCGTGAACGGCCGACTGT
>NW_022987923.1:25000-35000 GCF_902827165.1 Trematomus bernacchii
ACTCTTAAGTATTATGTGTACTATGTGTACTCTTAAGTATTATGTGTACTATGTGAACTCTAATTATTATGTGTACTATGTGTACTCTAATTATTATGTGTACTATGTGAACTCTAATTATTATGTGTACTATGTGAACTCTAATTATTATGTGTACTATGTGTACTCTAAGTATTAACGTGTACTATGTGTACTCTTAAGTATTATGTGTGCTATGTGTACTCTATGTATTATGTGTACTCTAAGTATGATGTGTACTATGTGTACTCTAAGTATTATGTGTACTATGTGAACTCTAAGTATTATGTGTACTATGTGTACTCTAAGTATTATGTGTACTATGTGAACTCTAAGTATTATGTGTACTATGTGTACTCTAAGTATTATGTGTACTATGTGTACTCTAAGTATTATGTGTACTATGTGTACTCTTAAGTATTATGTGTACTATGTGTACTCTAAGTATTATGTGTACTATGTGTACTCTAAGTATTATGTGTACTATGTGTACTCTAAGTATTATGTGTACTATGTGTACTCTATGTATTATGTGTACTATGTGTACTCTAAGTATTATGTGTACTATGTGTACTCTAAGTATTATGTGTACTATGTGTACTCTAAGTATTATGTGTACTATGTGTACACTAAGTATTATGTGTACTATGTGTACTCTAAGTATTATGTGTACTATGTGTACTCTAAGTATTATGTGTACTATGTGTACTCTAAGTATTATGTGTATTGCATGTATTATGTTACACAGTTTCCTCCATCCTCTTCCATTACGATCCTCATCTTACAGCAGCCGGGATCAGTTTCCTGCAGCCAGAGATCACACACACACACACACACACACACACACACACACACACACACACACACACACACACACACACACACACACACACACACACACACACACACACACACACACACACACACACACACACACACACACACAACACACACACACACACACACACACACACACCACACACACACACACACACACACACACACACACACACACACACACACACACACACACACACGCTGCAGCACCATGGTGAGAGGATTACAGATTTTCTACCTACGTTCTCCTTCGTTCTGTTTTTTCTCTCACGATGTTTCTCTGTTTTCATCGCAGGCCAAGTTCCTGACTCAGGAGCAGATTAACGGTGAGACTCAGCAGTTAGTCACCAGCGTGGGGGGGGGGGGGGGGGGGGGGTAAAACTAACCTTTCTGAGGCTTTCAGAGCAACAGGGAAGACATTCAGGCGGTCTAACTGTTATATATCCATCTAACCCTGTCACCCTGCGAGTAATCTCTATGTTGTTAACAGTAATCTGATGACTTGTCTTTTAAGGTAATTGTAAATGAATAAAGTGACTTGTATCCTGACGATGTCGTGTGGTTACATGTGATCCGCACACAGAGCAGATATGCATTGAGTTTCTAACAAAGAGCCTCTGTGGTGATCTGTGGATGAGAGTAAAGACAACAGACCCTAATGAGGACAGAGCAGTCATTGTGTTCAGAGCGGTCTAACACGTTGGAATGTTTTATTACTCGCTGGTTTATGTAAGAGTTTGTTGGTAATTAAAGACTCATTTCATCTCCTTGATTGTTTTTAACAAATATATATTCATCATTTAGTTTGTTAAATGTCAGAAAACAGGGAGATTACCCCAGCCTGTGTGTGTGTGTGTGTGTGTGTGTGTGTGTGTGTGTGTGTGTGTGTGTGTGTGTGTGTGTGTGTGTGTGTGTGTTGCAGACTATAAGGAGTGTTTCTCTCTGTACGACCGTCAGCGGCGGGGCAGGATTGAGGGGGGGGATCTGATCACAGTGATGCGATGCCTCGGGTCGAGCCCCACCCCCGCTGAGGTTAGGAGACACCTGCTGACCCACTCAGGTGAGGAACACATAAGCCCCGCCCCCAGGAACAGAGATGGCAAAAGTACCAACATCCTTTACTCAAGTAGAAGTACAGATACTCGTGTTTAAAAGTACTCTGGTGAAAGTAGAAGTACTGACTAAACTTCTTTACTCAAGTCAAAGTAAAGAGGCTTTGAAATGTACTTCAGTAAAAAGTACCCATAACTAGCAGCTGTTTTAAAGAGTACCTGACCTCCCTTTATATTAATAGAACAATAATGTCATTGTTAGCTAATGAATGTTTCCATGCTGAACAACGGCAACATGACAACGTTTTCATTGGTCCCTCTTCTTTAGAGAAGACCAGGAAATGATGGATACACGGATCGTGTTCAAATCAATAGGCACGCAATGACTCTAAATAATAATGATCACGCCACCAGACACACATTCAAACTAAAGGAACCAGCCTGTTTGGGAAATGAGAGAAGTAGAAAGTACAGGTATTTGGGTTCAACATGTAAGAAGTAGAAAGTACAGGTATTTGTGTTCAACATGTAAGAAGTAGAAAGTACAGGTATTTGAGTTCAACATGTAAGAAGTAGAAAGTACAGGTATTTGTGTTCAACATGTGAGAAGTAGAAAGTACAGGTATTTGGGTTCAACATGTAAGAAGTAGAAAGTACAGGTATTTGGGTTCAACATGTGAGAAGTAGAAAGTACAGGTATTTGGGTTCAACATGTAAGAAGTAGAAAGTACAGGTATTTGTGTTCAACAAGTAAGAAGTAGAAAGTACAGGTATTTGGGTTCAACATGTAAGAAGTAGAAAGTACAGGTATTTGTGTTCAACATGTAAGAAGTAGAAAGTACAGGTATTTGTGTTCAACATGTAAGAAGTAGAAAGTACAGGTATTTGTGTTCAACATGTAAGAAGTAGAAAGTACAGGTATTTGTGTTCAACATGTAAGAAGTAGAAAGTACAGGTATTTGTGTTCAACATGTAAGAAGTAGAAAGTACAGGTATTTGTGTTCAACATGTAAGAAGTAGAAAGTACAGGTATTTGAGTTCAACATGGAAGAAGTAGAAAGTACAGGTATTTGGGTTCAACATGTAAGAAGTAGAAAGTACAGGTATTTGTGTTCAACATGGAAGAAGTAGAAAGTACAGGTATTTGAGTTCAACATGTAAGAAGTAGAAAGTACAGGTATTTGTGTTCAACATGTAAGAAGTAGAAAGTACAGGTATTTGTGTTCAACATGTAAGAAGTAGAAAGTACAGGTATTTGGGTTCAACATGTAAGAAGTAGAAAGTACAGGTATTTGGGTTCTACATGTAAGAAGTAGAAAGTACAGGTATTTGTGTTCAACATGTAAGAAGTAGAAAGTACAGGTATTTGTGTTCAACATGTAAGAAGTAGAAAGTACAGGTATTTGTGTTCAACATGTAAGAAGTAGAAAGTACAGGTGTTTGTGTTCAACATGTAAGAAGTAGAAAGTACAGGTATTTGTGTTCAACATGTGAGAAGTAGAAAGTACAGGTATTTGGGTTCAACATGTAAGAAGTAGAAAGTACAGGTATTTGGGTTCAACATGTAAGAAGTAGAAAGTACAGGTATTTGTGTTCAATATGTGAGAAGTAGAAAGTACAGGTGTTTGTGTTCAACATGTGAGAAGTAGAAAGTACAGGTATTTGTGTTCAATATGTAAGAAGTAGAAAGTACAGGTGTTTGTGTTCAACATGTAAGAAGTAGAAAGTACAGGTATTTGGGTTCAACATGTAAGAAGTAGAAAGTACAGGTATTTGTGTTCAATATGTAAGAAGTAGAAAGTACAGGTATTTGTGTTCAACATGTAAGAAGTAGAAAGTACAGGTATTTGGGTTCAACATGTAAGAAGTAGAAAGTACAGGTATTTGTGTTCAATATGTAAGAAGTAGAAAGTACAAGTATTTGTGTTCAATATGTAAGAAGTAGAAAGTACAGGTATTTGGGTTCAACATGTAAGAAGTAGAAAGTACAGGTATTTATGTTCAATATGTAAGAAGTAGAAAGTACAGGTATTTGTGTTCAACATGTGAGAAGTAGAAAGTACAGGTGTTTGTGTTCAACATGTGAGAAGTAGAAAGTACAGGTATTTGTGTTCAATATGTAAGAAGTAGAAAGTACAGGTGTTTGTGTTCAACATGTAAGAAGTAGAAAGTACAGGTATTTGGGTTCAACATGTAAGAAGTAGAAAGTACAGGTATTTGTGTTCAATATGTAAGAAGTAGAAAGTACAGGTATTTGTGTTCAACATGTAAGAAGTAGAAAGTACAGGTATTTGGGTTCAACATGTAAGAAGTAGAAAGTACAGGTATTTGTGTTCAATATGTAAGAAGTAGAAAGTACAAGTATTTGTGTTCAATATGTAAGAAGTAGAAAGTACAGGTATTTGGGTTCAACATGTAAGAAGTAGAAAGTACAGGTATTTGAGTTCAACATGTAAGAAGTAGAAAGTACAGGTATTTGTGTTCAATATGTAAGAAGTAGAAAGTACAGGTATTTGTGTTCAATATGTAAGAAGTAGAAAGTACAAGTATTTGTGTTCAATATGTAAGAAGTAGAAAGTACAGGTATTTGGGTTCAACATGTAAGAAGTAGAAAGTACAGGTATTTGGGTTCAACATGTAAGAAGTAGAAAGTACAGGTATTTGGGTTCAACATGTAAGAAGTAGAAAGTACAGGTATTTGGGTTCAACATGTAAGAAGTAGAAAGTACAGGTATTTGTGTTCAATATGTAAGAAGTAGAAAGTACAAGTATTTGTGTTCAATATGTAAGAAGTAGAAAGTACAGGTATTTGTGTTCAACATGTAAGAAGTAGAAAGTACAGGTATTTGTGTTCAATATGTAAGAAGTAGAAAGTACAAGTATTTGTGTTCAATATGTAAGAAGTAGAAAGTACAGGTATTTGTGTTCAACATGTAAGAAGTAGAAAGTACAGGTATTTGTGTTCAACATGTAAGAAGTAGAAAGTACAGGTATTTGTGTTCAACATGTAAGAAGTAGAAAGTACAGGTATTTGTGTTCAATATGTAAGAAGTAGAAAGTACAAGTATTTGTGTTCAATATGTAAGAAGTAGAAAGTACAGGTATTTGTGTTCAACATGTAAGAAGTAGAAAGTACAGGTATTTGTGTTCAATATGTAAGAAGTAGAAAGTACAGGTATTTGTGTTCAACATGTAAGAAGTAGAAAGTACAGGTATTTGGGTTCAACATGTAAGAAGTAGAAAGTACAGGTATTTGGGTTCAACATGTAAGAAGTAGAAAGTACAGGTATTTGGGTTCAACATGTAAGAAGTAGAAAGTACAGGTATTTGTGTTCAACATGTAAGAAGTAGAAAGTACAGGTATTTGTGTTCAACATGTAAGAAGTAGAAAGTACAGGTATTTGGGTTCAACATGTAAGAAGTAGAAAGTACAGGTATTTGTGTTCAATATGTAAGAAGTAGAAAGTACAAGTATTTGTGTTCAATATGTAAGAAGTAGAAAGTACAGGTATTTGGGTTCAACATGTAAGAAGTAGAAAGTACAGGTATTTGAGTTCAACATGTAAGAAGTAGAAAGTACAGGTATTTGTGTTCAATATGTAAGAAGTAGAAAGTACAGGTATTTGTGTTCAATATGTAAGAAGTAGAAAGTACAAGTATTTGTGTTCAATATGTAAGAAGTAGAAAGTACAGGTATTTGTGTTCAACATGTAAGAAGTAGAAAGTACAGGTATTTGTGTTCAACATGTAAGAAGTAGAAAGTACAGGTATTTGTGTTCAACATGTAAGAAGTAGAAAGTACAGGTATTTGTGTTCAATATGTAAGAAGTAGAAAGTACAAGTATTTGTGTTCAACATGTAAGAAGTAGAAAGTACAGGTATTTGTGTTCAATATGTAAGAAGTAGAAAGTACAGGTATTTGTGTTCAACATGTAAGAAGTAGAAAGTACAGGTATTTGGGTTCAACATGTAAGAAGTAGAAAGTACAGGTATTTGGGTTCAACATGTAAGAAGTAGAAAGTACAGGTATTTGGGTTCAACATGTAAGAAGTAGAAAGTACAGGTATTTGAGTTCAACATGTAAGAAGTAGAAAGTACAGGTATTTGTGTTCAACATGTAAGAAGTAGAAAGTACAGGTATTTGTGTTCAACATGTAAGAAGTAGAAAGTACAGGTATTTGTGTTCAACATGTAAGAAGTCAAAGTTAAAAGTCGTCAGAAAAATAAGGAGTAAAGTACTGATACCAGAAACGCAGTATTTGTACTCCAATAACCCCCCCCCCCCCCCCCACCACAGGTACACCTGTTTGTAATCAGCTCTCAGTTGATGAGGTGTGTTTAAACTGTCTCCGTGTTATCTCTCTTTACTGCTGTTTGAACAACTCATTAGATTTCCTCTCACTGACGCAGCGTCCTCGTATCCTTTCACCTCAAATCCTTTCCATGTTTCCTGTCATGTCCTGAGTGCTGTGATGGAAACTTCTGGAGCGCTGGAGACGAAACTCAGAGAGACGCGGGCAGAGTTGGAACCTACACTGTAACTATGCACATAGGACCAATAAAAGCCTTGAACCTTGAAAGTCATAATCAACATTCTTCATCAGCGAGACTAAACAAACATGGACCCTGAATCTAACTACAGCTGTCGTCCATAGAAAAGAGTGTGCGCCAGGGAACCTGCTACGTTCCAGAAAAGAAGGGCCTCTCGAAGTCTCTGAATAATAAACGACCTCATGGCAGCTTGTGCTCATAAAGTGGCATCAACAATGATCCCAAGCTCCTTGAGAGAGCTAGCAGCAATTATTCCCCAACAAGTGCAGTAATAATATCTGGATATCTTCCCCTCTCTGACGCAGCTGGAGATCTGGACTGCTCGCCCCTCCTCAGCGTGATGCTACTACTAACTGGTGTTTTTCTGTTGTAACGGGGTCAGATTTCTTTCGCACACATTGGTGCAGGTTATCTGTGCTTCCAGCTGGAAAGAGATTGATTCTGTTGAATGCTTTAAACTCTTTATTTAATAACACAACTTTGGTTTAAGCTTGTATATTTCTTCTTTTCTAACCAGAAGGTGATTAAGTGTGGAGCTTCCATCACAAAGTGGTCCTTGGTCTGAAACAGTTTGAGAAACCCTGATGTAGATATACAGTACGTCCCTCTCAGATGCAGGAGGAGATCTGGACTCCTCGGGATATGACCTTGCTGCTCCTTTAACCCATGGATGTATAATAAGAACTGGATACAGCGTGGGAGGCGGGGTCTCCTTCTCTCCTATGAGAGCTGCTCATCGGCGCATGAAGGCAAAATGGCCCAACTTTTGAGAGAGCGACACGAAGGTGTCGGCGTTCTGGTGATTTCGTCGGAAGGCTTCAGTAGAAGCTGCTGGGAGTCCCAGCAGCTTCTACTGAAGCCAGTCCCCAACTCCGGGGACTTCCGGCCGGGGACTCCGGGTGGCAGTATACGCCGTGAAGTTGTTTGTGGCCTGCCAGTAAACCCAAAGCAGAAGAAGAAGAAGTGACGTCAGCGGCTTCATTTGCGTAATCTTCCCTCAGGGAACTTATTCCGGTGTGAACGCGATCTGTACTTAGTTCCATGGCAGTACTAAGTGCTGGGTACTAGGTACGGCAAAGTACTTGGTGTAAAAGCGGCTAGTTATTCTAATAAGGGCTATAAAATAGTTCATACTGGGTAGTTTCTTTTTTTAAATGATCCGCTGATTTACAGACGTCACTTTCCCCATGTTAGTCAATGGGAAAAGTATTTCTGGGCCCAGTGACGTCACGGACTGATACGGAAGTTGTAGTACCACCGTTTGGCCACTACGAATATTTTCCTCAGAGTCCGGAGCACTTCCTGGGGGCTTGGTTTCACCTCAATTATTTTCCATTCTTCCTGTAATGTCCTGAGCGCAGTAATAATATCCAGATGTCTTCCCTCTCAGACGCAGCTGGAGATCTGGACTTCTCGTCCCTCCTCAGCGTGATGCACCGTCAGCAGCAGCAGGAGGCGCCGCAGAGAGAGATCCTGGAGGCTCTGAGGAGGAGTGAGGGGGGGAGGAGGGGCTTCATGGAGGTCTCCCTGCTGAGGGGGAGACTCACAGGGCAGGGGGAGAGACTCACACACAAAGAGGGTGAGGAACACGCATGCACGCACACACACACACACACACACACACACACACAGCCACACACACACACACACACACACACACACACACACACACAACACACACACACACACACACACAACACACACACACACACACACACACACACACACACACACACACACAACACACACACACACAACACACACACACCACACACACACACACACACACACACACACACACACACACACACACACACACACACACACACACACACACACACACGTGAAATGACCTGGAAGTCCCTCAGTGATAAGAGCTGATTGATTCTCCAGAGTCTAGATGATAGGAAAGGAGCTTTGAAACTTCCTCGCCCGTGACATTTACCGCCGTGACACACATCCATCAAACTAGCCTATTAACAATTAGGCTTTCAATTTGGGATTTTCATTACTGAATAAAAAGAAAAAATGTAAATGTCTAGTTCGTACAAATATCCCAACAGCGTTTTTATGTTCTTGTGTTTTATGTTGGAGGCAAGTGAGAAATCTGCCAATGAGGTGAACATATGTCAGTGTGTTTCCAGCTGTAGATACAGATTGTGTGTGTGTGTGTGTGTGTGTGTGTGTGTGTGTGTGTGTGTGTGTGTGTGTGTGTGTGTGTGAAGCTGTGCAGGTGTTTCCTCTCTGCTGATTAGATTCTGCTCAGTGAGATTAGAGAAACTCTCCAAACTTCACAAATGAGTAACGATGATGAGAGAGGAAAATGTTTCTCACTCTCTCTGGTAAAACATGTGAATTAACACCTTCTTCTCATACCTGAGGTTTGATTGGCAGCTGTGTGTGTGTGTGTGTTGTCAGTGGACGAGCTGCTGCAGGAGGCGGGACTTGGATCTGACGGACAGCTCCACTGCGAGCAGTTCGCTGAAGCCGTGACGCGCAACGCTGCAAAACGCTGACGAGAGAATCAAAAACACTTTTTATTAAACTTCATTTCATCTGTGATTCTTGGTCACGTGATTATTGTTAGCACCCGGTGATGTCAGTATAAATATATAAATACATATAATAAGTCATTCACTGTCTCGTTGCCTCTTGTGTTTCATGCCGAGCTCTCCAGCGTTTTCATAAATCATCGTCAAGTTAAAGTTACAGTCATAGTCCATGTTCATAGTTTTAGTTAGATCAGGTAGTTATTGAGTATTTTTCTAGTTACTATTAGGTTAGCTTGAGAAACACAGTATTTTGTATCTTGTATCAAAACCTTAAGTAAAGACTCTTTCTGTGCTTTGGGTCCACACCTCGTACATCTGCAACTATTGTACCTGTTAGCTTTAGCTTCAATCTCATAACATGACATCATCGTCTTCTTCTTTGTGCGTTTCTGACTGGAGGTTTAAGTTGGTCTAGGGTTAGTAATTAATGGCTACCTGTATATTTATAGCAAGAATTTTTATTTTCTCTCCAGCTCCTCTGAACAGGACACAGTGACTTTAGCCCTCTGATTTTAACCCATCCTAGTGGAGTCTAGTACCAGGAGTCTAGTACCAGGAGTCTAGTAACAGGAGTCTAGCACCAGGAGTCTAGTTCCAGGAGTCTAGTACCAGGAGTCTAGTACCAGGAGTCTAGCACCAGGAGTCTAGCACTAGGAGTCTAGCATCAGGAGTCTAGCACTAGGAGTCTAGTACCAGGAGTCTAGTAACTGGAGTCTAACACCAGGAGTCTAGCACCAGGAGTCTAGTACTAGGAGTATAGTACCAGGAGTATAGCACTAGGAGTCTAGCACCAGGAGTCTAGTAACAGGAGTCTAGCGCCAGGAGTATAGTACCAGGAGTCTAGTACTAGGAGTATAGTACCAGGAGTCTAGTAACACGAGTCTAGTACCAGGAGTCTAGCACTAGGAGTCTAGCACCAGGAGTCTAGTAACAGGAGTCTAGCGCCAGGAGTATAGTACCAGGAGTCTAGTACTAGGAGTCTAGCACCAG
>NW_022987923.1:50000-57398 GCF_902827165.1 Trematomus bernacchii
CATCCAAAAAAAAAAACCCAAAGACTTACGTAATCTTACAAAAACCTTGAGATGAGTCTTATTTTTCAAAATAAAAGCCCCTTAAATTACTGCATCCTTACAATAAGTTTAGATTGATGCTTGTTTTTCAAGATAAAAGCCCCAGAAAGAACGATTCCTCCTGCTCTCCATAATGAATGCCTCTCTGTGTAGCCACTCAACAGAATCCATTTACTGAGAACACAAGGGACTGAACTTTGTTGATAGAAATAAAGGTCATTTTGTGAAATCTAGTAAGTAGAGCTGATTATCGCACTTCTTATAAATAAGGTCTGCGGTTAACAAGCTGAAGAGATGATAACGTTTTATTCTACGTCACTAAATACCCCACAGGTGGATTTAAAAACAGAGGTTGATAACAAGTGACTACCCAGCTAGACAGTTTGGTTCTAAACACATTCTGAGAATGTTACCATTCATTGTTCTAGCAATGTTTTCAGCAGGAAGTTTTATTTTGGTTCCCAGAACGTTCTTCTGAAAGGTAGGATAACGTTCTCTAAACACATTCTTAAAATGTTTGGTTATAACATTGTTCGAACATTATGCCCTACTATTCTTAAAACGTTTTCAGAGGTGATTTATTGTACAGAGTTATTGCAGTGGGCAGGAATGTTTTCCAGTATCTGTCCTTGTGACAGGGGAGCTGCAGCAGTCTGTGGGAGAAGGAGCTCCGTTGACTGTCCAGCTGCAAGAACTAACATTCTAACATTAAGAACTAATGGTAAAATAGTATTTTTATCACTCATCAAAGATAGCAGCAAACATGCATTATGTACTATGGAGGGGACTCTGACTGAGGATTACTCACTAAGTACACAGTAAAAGTACTTCCTTTTATTTCTGGTAGCAGTCAACTAGTACCGAGTCCAACAGTGTCAGTTTTATTAAGAACTTGTGGTAACAAATATTTGTATCACTCATTGAATATAGCAGGAAAGAAAATGAAGAGCAGCTGATTTGAAAAGCCAAACTCGAGAGACGGCTGAGTGACCGAGTGCAGAATCGCTGTATCGTTTAAATCTCCTAACAATGTTGTCCATTTTAGACAAAGGCTTATTACATTTACAGACCCTAATAACATTCATTTTCTGGGCTCAATATGTGTCTTGGCTGTTTTCGTTGTGATCGCTAAATTCACCTTGTGTATAATATTATCACTATAACACTGACCCAGATCGCTGGATCGCTAGAAACACCTCAGGCTGGCAAGGGCTGTTCCATGCTCTGCTCAACCTCCCGCCTTCCCAATGGACTCAGTAGCGCCCCCTGCTGCCGTGGAGCATGTGTGAGTGAGCATGGGTGTTTCTCAATGTCGAGTACGCTTGCTTGGTAGCACATGTCTGCCGAGCATCTTGCTTCAGAAGCGAGTCAAGAATCCTTCCTGGCATTCGGAAAACAAAGAGTGAAACAGGCTAGCAAGTGTGCAGGTGTGCGTCATATGAGAGGCCCCGCCTTACATCTTCCGCCACAGATTTGGGGAAATTGGTCCGTGCGCAAAGCATTGTGGGGATTTTAAGACCGCGGAGTCTACTCATGTGCAGCCTCGATATTTCTCCAAACGGAGTACGCCGGGCTCGGTAGATTTCCAAGTATGCTGGAGATTGGAACAGTACTTCGGCGGCACTCGATGACGTAGTATGCTTGAAATAGTGGCTCTGAAGCAGCTTTACTCGACATTGAGAAACACCCCATGTGTGAGTGTGTATGAGCACAAGCACAGCGGAATATCACTGCCAAAAGTCACGTGGGTGAGTCACGTGACTTTTGGCAGTAATATTCCGCCGTGAGAAGAAAAAGTTGTGTACTTGTAAAACCTATGCTGAATTTGTCTCTGAAACATGATTTATTAGAAAAATGTTATGTGTTTGTTTGATAGATACGTTTTTTCTTTGCAAAACTAAATGCATTAGTTTGTAGATGGTGTTTTGTATTTGCTAACCACATTGTGTTTGTTAGTGAATCATGAGGCATTTGTAAAACCTGTTTAGTTTGTTTGTGGAGTTATGGCAGGAAATTAGCTCCACACGATAACATCCTCAAAACATCCTCTGAATGTTGCAGTTAAAACGTTATGTCTTAGTTAACCTTAAACCTTATAGGAACATTATTTGAAATAATAAACATCCTAAAAAGGTTCTTTGATCATCAGATTAAAACGTTTCTTTAAAACATGATTAGAACCTGTTGGTAACGTTAGCCAAAGTTGTGAGAACGTTCCCCTTTAATGCTTATTTCTAATATTAGTATTTATCCAATGTTTAAAAAGCTCTTTATTTCTCTCATACTGCCTGTGCTGCAGCACCTCTTTTCACCCTCTGTCTGAAACCAGAGCCCAGTCTGCTCTGATTGGTTAGCTGGCCGGCTCTGTTGTGATTGGTCAACTGCTTAGAGATGTCCCGCCCCTTAGCCTAAGCGCTAGCCAATAGGAGTGCGAGTGTAAAACGTATATAAAGAGTCTTTGCAAAAGTAGATATATATATTGATCAATTCTTCTCAGCAAATGATCATTAACTTCAAAACAGCAGTACGTTAAAGACCTAGAAACACACTCAAGACTTCTTTAGGACTTTTTAGGGTTGAAACCTTTGAAGGAGCCTTAATGTGTTCAGAAGAAGCTGTTTATAGCAAAAGTGTAATTGCATCTGTGTTGGGTTGAGAGGAGAGACGTGAACACTGAAGGCAGTACACTGTAACTCAGAGCTCACCTGAATACATGCAGCTCATTAAACACAGCTGTGTGTGTGTGTGTGTGTGTGTGTGTGTGTGTGTGTGTGTGTGTGTGTGTGTGTGTGTGTGTGTCAGGGAGAACAAAGTCCAGCGAGGGTTTATAGGCCGGCTGTCTCTACATAATGTCTCTCTCTCTGCTGTGTCTCGCTTTTATGTGAAACTGTCTCTCTCCCTCTCTCCCCTCTCTCTCTCTCTCTCTCTCTCTCTCTCTCCTCTCTCTCTCTCTCTCTCTCTCTCTCCCTCTCTCCCTCTCTCCCTCTCTCTCTCTCCCTCTCTCTCCCTCTCTGCCCTCTCTTCCCTCTCTCTCCCTCTCTCCCTCTCTCCCCTCTATCTCACCTCTCCACCCTGCACCCACTGGACCGGGACTTTAACCTCCACACACACACACACACACACACACACACACACACACACACACACACACACACACACACACACACACACACACACACACACACACACACACACTTTAGTAAATAAAGTAAACGGTTATTGTGTGTATTTGTTGTTGTAGTTATTGAGTGTTCTTGCATTTTAATGTGTGAGCTCTCTTTACCTCGGGCCTGTGGGAAACAGTGTTTATCTTCCTGTGAGTACAAACATATTTTGAGATTGAGAATAAAGTTGACTTTGACTTGAGTTGAGTCAAAGTAGAAGTACTCAGATCGTGTACTTGAGTCAAAGTAGAAGTACTCAGATCGTGTACTTGAGTCAAAGTAGAAGTACTCAGATCGTGTACTTGAGTCAAAGTAGAAGTACTCAGATCGTGTACTTGAGTCAAAGTAGAAGTACCAGAGTGTTGGAATACTCTTCAGCAGTCAGTAAATGTTTCCCCGACAGCCTCAGGACTTATTTAATTTTAATTTCTCTAAAAATGGAGAAATGATGTAAAAAAGGCCCCGTTGATGCAACACATGAACACATCTCGTCTGGTTTGTTTATTAGTAAAGAAAGGAACATTATGTCCATGAGAGTTACTCTTCCCTCAGAACAAACCACAACTGAAAACAAGCACAGCATGTTTCTGCTATCTAATTGATTGTTCAGTAAAAGCGATGAAAAACCCCACTTTCTTGGAGAACATTGAACTACTCACGGATGGGGATAAATCTCCTCTAATTCAAAGGAAGTCAACCTGACGTGTTTAAAGATATGGACTGATCCTACCAGGGTGCATTTCATATACCTAATGAATACATATGTTACCAGTAGAAGTACATATCACATTATTTCTTAATTCCAACAGATCTGGATTACATGACTGTCATTTACTGCAGACGTTTCCACCATTAATTATTTGCCTTTTGCACCAATAACATTAAAAGATCCTGACATACAACTCAGAATAACTTTGCATAACATCAACCCTCAAACTAAAACTGATGATCAGCATTTACATGGACATACATTAGAAGAAATATCTATTTTATTTCATTATTAAAGAAAGTCGGGTTTCAGAGTCTTCAGGTGACGCATCAAAATGTAAGACTTTGGACACTATTAAAATGACCCTAGAATCTGAGTTTGATGTGTATTTCATCAGATATTTGGAGTTTCTGTGCATGTAAATGGTCTGCTAAGGATAAACATCTCTAAAGTTCCCCTTTAATTGTTTAGAATAAAGGAAACCATAACAAATGCCAAATCAAAAGTATTCATTTTGTGTTGAATGCCCTAGTTTCAGAAAAGAGCGGGTGATTTAGAAAATGGAGAAAGAGCTTGTTTTTGGAAATCTCCAAATGTCAGACAAACATTTACTGAGTTCAGCTTCTTCTACATTGTTGCTGATTGTTTCTGTCTTATTTAATGGACATTGGGACCAAAATACTATTTAAATAAAAAGCAGATTTCTTGAATTTTGAAAAAAAGCCTTAATGTACTTTTTCATGTATTTTTTAAAATGTGGATTTTTGTAGCCCTGAACTCTGATTGGTTGATGATTGGTTAAACATGAACACTTACGTTGGAAAGAGCCCATCAGAGTTCAGCTATAAACTGAGATGTGTTTACCTTTACAGTCCGCGTGTCCCACAGATGTAAACCTTTCAAATCCTTAACGGAAACACGTTTGATGTTCACAGAAACAGAACAGGATGCTTTCAGAGCCAACAGAAACATCCCCGGCCTCTCCAATAAAAGTCAGGATTATCTTTACAGAGTGCAGCCCTGTAAACACACCGTAAATCTGACAGACTGGACCCTGAACGCACCACAGCCTGATGCACAAAAACACTGGAATCATGTCAACACAAATCAAACATTTTATTCTCCAAACATGTTTATAAGGTTGCATTGGCAGTTTCTTTTTTTAAAATACATTCACGTCATCAAGCTCAAACACTTTACACACCAACAAAGAATACTTTTCCACAGAGAGCAGTTTGGATCCGGTTCCTCTGCACGGAGAGAACCTTAAAGAACAAGCAGCTTTGGATGCAACACTCAGCCTCCATTTATAGAGAAGAAACACAATGAGCTTCCCAACAATAACACTAAAAAGCAACATCAGCATCACTGTGGAGGAGCACAATCACAGCTGGAGGCTTTTACGCACGCGCGTCCTGTGCGCAATTACAGTGTTATTTCTCCTTCATGTTTGAGAGCTTTAAACTGTGATGAAAATATATACAATCCCTTTGATGCAAAGTCAAAAAACATCTCATACGCCAGCTGTGTTGATCCTTTATGGGTTTTATAATGAATGTTTCCAAAAATCCTTCAGTGGATAAACTCCGAGGAAATCTGATCACTTGAAGGAATCATTTTAAACTTCGGCCAGAACATTCTCCTCTCTTTTGAAGTGTTATTTCTCCGTGGGGTCCGTGAGCACCGACAGTCTGCAGTTCTCCGTCTCCACGCGGTTCAGCGGGATCACGACCTGCGCGTCGTCCGGCCCCGCGCGCACCGTGCCGCTGAACGGCCGCAGGTGGCACGTGTTACTCCCGGTGGGAGAGGAGATCCTCCAGAACAGATCCTTCATCTTCTTGCGGAACTCGCGGCGCATGAGGCAGTAAAGCACCGGGTTCAGGCAGCTGTTGGTGTGCGCGAGGCACACGGTCACCGGGTGCACGTAGGTGTGCACCATGTAGTACGTCCGGTCCCAGTTCACCACGTTGAACTTCACCAGCACGCCCCAGAAGGTGATGGCGTGGTTGGGCATCCAGCAGAGGAAGAAGGACAGCACCACGATGGTGACCGAGCGCGTGACCCTGGAGCGGCGCTTCACCTGGTTGTTGTTCATGCTGCGGAGGCGCACGAAGCGCAGCAGCATCATGTAGCACGCGCTGACGATCAGCATAGGGAACACGAAGGCCACGAGGATCTTCTGCAGGTGGTAGAGCGCGAGCCACGACTGACCGTCCGGGAAGCCCAGCAGACAGAGCCGCTCTCCCGCTACACTCTTCACCGTGGAGAACACGGCGGTGGGCAGTGACGCAGCCGTGGCGCACACCCACAGCCCCAAGATCACCACGCGCACCGGGCACACGCGCCTCCGGGTCCGGTCCTTCAGCGCGGACGCCACGGCCCAGTAGCGCGTGACGCTCATGGCGGTGAGGAAGAAAACGCTCGCGTACATGTTCATGACGGTCACGGACAGGATGATCTTGCACATGGCGTTCCCAAAGGGCCAGCTGAAGTCACGCGCCGTGTCCACCGCCCAGAAGGGCAGCGTGAGCACGAACTGGAAGTCCGTGACGGCCAGGTTTAGGATGAACAGGTTGATGCTCGAGCGCTTCTTCCTGCCACGGCGCGCCTTCATCAGGAAGAACACGAGGAGGTTCCCCAGGAGCCCCGCGGCGCACACGCCCGAGTACACGATGGAGATGATGATGCGCAGCGCGGGGGATCCGTCCGCGGGCACGTCGATGTCATCCAGGCTGCTGAAAGAGGAGCGGTTCCACGCGGAGCTGTTGTGGGTCTCCGCCATCCTCTCCTCGCGCTCATGTTACCGGAGCCGCTCTGAAGTGTCACCAGCGCGAGGCTCCCCGGATCACTGAGAGCCCCGCGCGCGCGCAGCTCACTTTATGATGTGCTGCTGCTGCTGCGGGTGCCCGAGGAGGCGCGTAACCGACAGGGGGGACTGGCGTGTCATGGAGGAGACACACACACACACACACACACACACACACACACACACACACACACACACACACACACACACACACACGCACACACACACACACACACACACACACACACTGAGGCGTTGTGTAATGCAAACCTTTGGTGAATTTGGGAGAAATCTACAGACACACACAGATAGAGATTTTATTACAAATGAAATGTAATCTGATGAGATATTGAAGGTGTTTGGTTGTTGCAGCATAATGTCACGGTGTTTCAGAGTTCATCTCTTTATCTTTATTCACAGTTGGACGTTTTCCAGATAATTAAAACCATTAAATTAATCTCCCATTTGAATCTCTTTCAATTATTCATTAAGCTTTCTTTACGATCAGAACTTGTTGTAATATATATTTTTTAAAGTGAATTGCTGCACCCCGAGTACATCAAATCCAATGAAAGCAGCTAAGTGTTTAAAATAAAAGGTGATAATGAATCTGAGTCTGAGTCGTTGTGAAATCTGTTAAATGGACGATTTTATTTAATGTGTCTTTGCTAAATTTAGCT